>NW_004754916.1:1225872-1230872 GCF_000188695.1 Salpingoeca rosetta | reverse complement strand
TCTGTGTTCTGTGTTGTTCCATTTTCACCCGTGTCTCATCTTTCTCCCGCCAATGCCCACTCCTTCGTCGACATGTGTGCCCTGTTCTCACGTTTCACTTTCACTTTCCACTCTACGTTCCGCTCTCACTGTTAGGCTGTCCATCATTGCCACTGCGAGAGAGGCTGGTCTCACCGTCAGCATCATCCGCGTACGTCACAACACACACACACACACACACACACACACACACACACACACACACACACACATACACTGCCTTGTTGTTGCCGCGTGTCTATTGCTCGCTGGTGCACACGTGTGCACGGATCGATCTGCGATTCAAACTCTCCAGTCGCACGTCCTACGAGAAGCCAAACTTGGTGGTGGCGGTGCCGGGCCCTGGTGCCTTGGGCTGTCGTGGTCACGGTGGCGGTGATAGCGGTGGTGGTCAGCTGAGGTCAGTTGAACACGGGCAGGCAGGTAGGCAGCAAACACTCGCAAGACAGACACACACAGACAGACACACACACACACACACAGACACACACACACACACACGCATGCATACGTACTGCTCCGAAAGGTGATGGCTTTGCACCAAACGCGCCCTGCTGTTGTTGTTGTTGCTGCTGGCCACCAAAAGGGGATGGCTTGGCTCCAAAGGCCCCGGTGGTGGTGTTGGCTGTTGTCGCCGCGCCACCAAAGGGTGATGGCTTTGCACCAAATGCGCCCTGCTGCTGGCCCCCGAATGGTGATGGCTTTGCACCACCAAAGGCACCCGTTGTGGCAGTGGTGGTTGCTGCTCCAAAAGGCGACGGCTTTGCGCCAAATGCGCCCTGTTGCTGTTGACCACCAAACGGTGATGGCTTGGCTCCAAAGGCCCCAGTCGTGGCGCCACCAAAAGGCGATGGCTTTGCGCCAAACGCGCCCTGCTGTGGCTGCTGTTGCTGTGCAAACGGCTGCTGCGAGTACTGGGCCATCATCACTGTGGCGAAGATGCAGCATGGCAGCAGTGGTGGTCGTCGTCGTCGTTGGCGACAGGCCACGCGTGAGAGCATGCAAGGGAGAGCGATTGTGCGATTGTGTTGTTGTTGTTGGTGTTATGGTGCATGCTTGAGCAAAGGTGACTGGTGTGAGAGGTATGAGCAGGCGCACGCAGGGCGGGAAGAAGATGAAGGGGTAGTGGTACCTGCTTGCTGCTGCTGCCACTGCCGCAGGAGGGCCGGGTTTGCTGTCAACCAAGCGGCGACGGGGTGAAGACACGAGCCAATGCAGGCAATGCAGGCAATGCAGGCAATGAAGCGATTGGGGATTGGGCACACGAGGAGGAGGGAAGCAGTCGTGAGGAACAGAAGTGAGGAAGAGAGAACCATGGTCACGCGCGCAGCCCATGTGAGCAACGGGGATAACACAACCGCGCCTCTGTCATGAGACAAGAGGCAGAGTGCACGTGTGTATGCACACACAGTGTGCGTGCATTGTAGGTTGATGTGTGGCATGCGTGCGCGCGCGTACCAAATGGGTTGAACGGGGCTGGGAGCCCAAATTGCGGCCCACTGGACTCTTCATCCTCTGCAGATTCTACAGAATACAACAGCAGCGGCGCAGGAGTGGTTGCAGTAGTGATGGAGTGTGCATGTGTGAGTGACCAGATGGACAGCAGGAGATGGCACACTCGAGAGGGAAGGAAGGCCGTGACCACGTATGAGCGTGGCGCGGGCACACTTGGGCTTGCATGTTTAAGTGCAAGGGACCACTCAACGACGACGACCACGACCACGACGACGACGACGACGACGACGACGACCACGACCACCACTGACCTTCCATAGCCACGGGTTTCGGAGCCGCAAACGGGTCTTCAGGGTCATTTGGTGACTTGGGCTAACAACACACACATGTGCATACATATGAGGCTGTTGACAAGGTGATGTTCATGTGCATACGGGTGGTGCCAAGGCAGTGTTGAGTGATTGCACACGCGCGCGCGCACGCACGCACGCACACGCATGTACACACGTACACCGCTTACCAGGTTCTTGTAGAACTGTTTGTATTTTTCTGCCTCCTCGGCCACGCGCTGTGAGAAGAGGTGGCGATAGTTGTGGCGGCAGCGAATGAGCAGGTGGAAAGGGTGATCACGTGCATCGTACGCACACACGCACACATTCACAAAGAGAAAGAACAACAACGAGAAGGCACATACACATAAGATGCCTCTGCAAGCAGATGTGATGCTGCTCCTCCCACCACCACGAAAATTGTCACCACCACCACCACCACCACCACCATCCATCCATCCATCCATACCTCGTGGATGTGTTGTGCTTGTGCGCACAGGTCCACAAACGACTGCGCCTGCATCTGCAGCAGCTCCTGCGAACGCACACGCACACACACACACACACACACACACACACACACACACACACACACACACACACGGTATTGATGGTGGTTTGTGTGGCAATGGATTGTCAACAACACGTGCATGTGTGCATGTTATGTGTGCATGTGTGTGCGTGTATGGTGTATGCATGCGTGCGCATGTATTGGGTATGGGATGTGCGCACTGCATGCATGTGTGCGTGTGTGTGTTGGGCATGCTACCTGGAGGGCCTGGGCGCTCTCGTGAGCAGAGGATGCGGGCGTGGTCGTCACTGCCAACTCCAACTCACGCGTCTGCGATCGATACACTGATGCACACACAAACACATATATACGCACACAGAACATACATGCACGCACGCACCACACACACACACACACACACACACACACACACACACACACACGACAAGAGGGTACATAGCATGAGAACATGGATATTTGGGCAGCAAACCCATTCCTGCAGAGCAGTACAGCGGCAACCACTACAAGTTGCATTTGTGTGCATGTGCATGCAGCTGTTTGCACGTGCGAATGTCGCTGTGCTTACGTGTTAGCTGCTTCTCAAATTTGGCCAGCAGCCGCTGGAAATATCTGCCAACGACAGCCGCAACCAGAGACAGTGGTGAGACCGACATGCAAACACGGGGATGACAAGCGTGCGATCCAACGACGCAACCAGCAGACACACACACACGCACGCACACACACACACACACACACACACACACACACAGGTGGCACAGCACTGACTCTGTAACGGGGGAGGAGGACTGGCTGTACGGGTCGGCGTATGTGCGCATGTCAGCTGCGTGAAGGCGTTCACACACGCTCGCGTCACTCGCAGTCTGGCATGGGAACAGCCGGGGGGGAAGGGATTGTTGTAGAGGAACGATTTCGGCGTGATGAGGTGATCATGTGCAGGTGGTGCCACGACAGAAGTAAATGGGAAAAAGAACAACAACAACAACAACAACGACCACGACGACGACGACGACGACGACGACGACGACGACCACACACACGTACAAGCAAACTTTTCTGCCTTTCTCTCACTCTCAAAACTGTCACGACCACCACCACCATCTCCAACCCCTCTCCCTCCTCCCACAACTTCACTCCAAATCCCAATGCCGCGGGCTGACCTGCAAGCTGTCTTCCTTGAGCCCCTGGGTATCGTCAGCTGTGCGATCAACATCGGATGCAATGGCCAGCAGGCGGCTGTGGAGACGGCTCACAATCCCGTCCATCCCTTGGATCTTGTTCGAAATGTGTTGCTGCACCGCAGACCTGCACACCCAAGGCATGCGACATACGTGTGTGTGTAATTATGTGTTGGCGTGTGAGTGTGTCAGTGAGAGAGACAGTGTGTGTGATTATGTGTTGGTGTGTCAGTGTGTCAGTGAGTGTGTGTGTGTCAGTGAGTGTGTGTCTGATTACGTGTTGGTGTGTTGGTGTGAGTGCGTGTGAGTGTGTGAGTGTGTGAGTGTGTGAGTGTGTGAGTGTGTGTGTGTGTGTGTGTGTGTGTGTGTGTGTGTGTGTGTGTTGGAGACAGGAAAATGGTGGACACGTGTGCACGGGTGCAGTGCACAGGCGCGGCGAATACAGCCCACACAACACAAAGTCACGGCCACGCAAGCCCTTCATGCAAATGCAAACCCTCTTGACCCCTACCGTGTCTTCTTCATCTCCTCAAAGTGCGAGGTGAGCCCGGCCACGACCGCTGCAACCTCGTTGTCGACACGTGCATCCTCCCACGATTGGCTGAGCAGCAGGGGTGGGTTGCCACGCGAAGACAATGCAGAGCACGAGGGTGAACCACGATTTGTGCATGTGTGTGTGACATGTGTGAGGGTTTGCAACACGACGATCAGTTCACCTTGAAGGAGGGGGGGGGGAGGGTCATCTAGCGTCATACCAACCCCGCCATGTGAACCCACCTTTTGCTTTCGTCCTTGCCCTCTGTAGCTGACGTGTTCGCAGCCTGGCTTGTTGCCCCCGTGGTTGCTGCCTTTTTCGCTGCACCCACAAAACAGCACGAGCACGGCACATGGTCAAACAAGCGGCGTGGGCACATCAGTCGAAGAAGTCCCAGCTGCTGCTGAGGTCACCCACCCACCCACATATGCACACACACGTACACACATGCACACACATACCCACACATGCACACACATATAAACATATGCACACACACATACACATATGCACACACACATACACATATGCACACACACACATACACACGTGCACGCGCAGACACGCGTACGTTGGAGTGCAAATCGTGGCGCTGCGCCTTGCTGCTGTTGTTGCTGTGACTGTAGGCTTCCAAAGCCACCTGGCTTGGCCTGACCAAAGGGCGAACCCGCGGGCTTTTGACCAAATGGGGAGCCGGCAGGTTTCTGACCAAAGGGGCTGGTTGTCGCTGCCGTTGTTGTTGCGGCCTTCTGTCCAAAGGGCGATCCCATAGCGGTTGCGCCACCGGGCTTCTGGCCAAACGGCGATGCCGTCGTGGTAGTTGTCGTTGCACCGCCTGGCTTCTGGCCAAACGGAGACGCCGTTGCGCCACCCGCAGGCTTCTGGCCAAACGGCGATCCCATAGCGGTTGCGCCACCCGCAGGCTTCTGGCC
>NW_004754916.1:1215872-1220872 GCF_000188695.1 Salpingoeca rosetta | reverse complement strand
GCGGCTGTGCTGGGTGCGGGGCGTGGTGGTGGTGAGGGTGGTGGTGGTGGTGATAGGGCATGCCTGGCCCCTGCCCAGGTGCCTGCATCCCTGGCTGCGGCTGCGGCGCGCTCGTGTGCGGGTCGGGCAGGTCGCTGCTGATCAGGTCGACGGCAAGCGTCTCACGGAACTCAAGCAAGCTCACGCCGGGCAGGTTGAAGGGGCGCCGCACGAAGTGGTTGTACGCGACCCACGCGTTCACCTCCGACACGGCGAGGAGAAACGCAAGCTGGCGAATGGCATGCGACGTCTGCGGCCATGACTTCTCCAGGGAGAGCGTCGAGTTACGGATGGTGTTGTGGTCGGCCAGCACGTGGCACGACGCAAGATAGTCCGAGAACACGCGCGGCAGCGAGAAGGTGGTGGGCTCCCCCGTGTCCGCAGACACACGCGTCTTGGTGTCGTCGCTCAGGCACACGCCGTTGAAGTTGGCCAGCAGCTTGGGCACGCCCGTGCTGTCGCGAAGCGCAAACAGACACATCTGCTGGTGCGGGCTTGAGCCGAGGCGGCCAGGCAGCGCGTCGACAAAGCCAAGCCCTTTGTCGCGCATGTACTCGTCAGCGGAGGCACCGGGGACACCGTGCGGGTACACGTGGCGCCGCGTCTGCACCGGGGCACACGCGAGCACGCCAAACCGATGCAGTGCCGCCATGGCGTGCGGCGAGCAAAAGTTGGCGTCAAGCACAACAACCGGGTTGGTGCCGTGCAGTGGCTTTGTCAGGCGGAGCAGGAAGCCAGGCAGTCGCCCATACTCGGCAAACTCTGCCCCATCGCCGCCACCACCACTGGCGCTGCTGCTGCTGCCCGCTGAAGCGTGTGCGCCCTGCTGTTGTGGGCCCTGCGGTGGCTGTCTTGCGCCAGCACTCTGCTGCTGTTGCTGCTGCTGTTGCTGTTGCTGTTGCTGTTGTGGCGTGCCGCCGTTTGTTGCTGCCACCGCTGCTGCAGGTGCAGCTGCTGTTGGTTGTGTAGCGGACGAAGGGCCCGTGCCTGCAGGCATGGGGTGACCAATGCCGCCAGCATACCCGACGAGCGGGGAGAGCGGGGCGAGGCGGAAGAGGAGGCCTGACTGTGCGCAGGTGAGGGCAGCGTATGTGGTGGAGAAGGGGTCGGCGGCCCTGCGGCGCGTGCTGAGGGTGGCGTGGTCTGGCACACCGGGCAGGGAGATGGAGGAGGAGAGACCCAGGCGGATGAGCGATGACGCCGAGAACGACTGCAGCATGTTTGCGTTCCACTCGCTGACGAGCGTGGAGAGCACGGCGATGGAGTCATCACGGGCCGCGTTGCCGGTTGTCGGCGCGTGCGCCGGGGACGCAAACCGCAGGTTGGCCAAGATGGACTCAAAGCGCTCCTGCGACATAAACTGGGCCATGTTGGGGCGGGTGCGGATGAGCGGCATGGCGACGTTGGGCCAGAAGTTGCTGATCTGGCTCTCCGGGAAGCAAGTCATGCAGAACCAGATGCCGAGCCAGCGCGTGAACTCGCCCGCCGACAGCATCATCTCATTGTGGGCGTCGTTTGTGGCCTGCGTCACCATGCCGTTGAGGGCGTCCAGCGGGAAGAAGTGGCGGAAGAGGCGGCCGGGCGTGATGGATACGGGGGCGCGCGGATCCGAGAGCGGAAGTCCGTTGAGCATGGCTGCCTTGTTTGTCTCCGGGGGCATGGGCAGGCCAATATCGGCAGCCTCAATGCCGGGCACGTGGTGGTGGTGGTGATGGTGGTGGTGGTCTGCCTCCTGCGCTCGTCTGATGGCAGCCTCCTTTGCCACGCTGACCCACTGCTCGTCGAAGATGGGCGGGATGCTGGTGAACTCGCTGCCCTTTGCGCTGCCCTTGGGCGGGCGCCCGCGCTTGCCGGGCTGCTTGCTCTTCCCCGCGCGGTTGCGCCTCCTGGGCTGGTCACCAGCATCGTCGTGGTCGTGGTCGTGGTCGTGGTCGCCGTCGTCGTCATCATCCAGCAGGCTGGCGCTAGCGTCCTGGTGGTCGCGGACGTCTGTGGTGAGGCCGAGATCCGTGGCGTTCTCATCCCGCGGGTGCAGCGGGTCGTGCAGGGCGGAGAGGTCGTCGACAGTCAGCCCCGTTGGATCGGCGCGGTCGCGGAAGAGCTCCATGGCTTGCTTGTCCTTCTTAGTCTTGCTGAAGACGAGCTCGCCCGTGTTGCGGAACTGCTTCTCTGGTGGGCCGGCGGTGATGAGCTTGAGGCAGCCCGGGCTGGCGTAGATTTCGAGCCCGGGAAAGTCTGCGTGGCTCAGCAGCACCACCTTTGTTTCCTTTGCGCGGATCTTGCGGATGGCGAGCTTTCGCACCACCAAATCCTGCACGCGGTGGTGTCTGTATTCGCTGCCGAACTCCTCTCGAAAGTGCTCGGCGGGGTGCAGCATGCGTGCCTGGGCACTGACGATGGCGCCCTCGCCCAGCGACGGCGATGCACGCGGCATGCTCCGTGTGTGTGTGTGTGTGTGTGTGTGTGTGTGTGTGTGTGTGTGTGTGTGTGTGTGTGTGTGTGTGTGTGTGTGTGTGTGTGTGTGTGTGTGTGAAGGGTATGTGGGGCTGTGGCTGCCTGGCTGTGGTTGAATCGGCCGTTGCACGGCAGTGTGCGCGTGCGTGCGTGCGTTCGTGTGCACGCGTGTGAGGTGCAAAGCAAACGATGTGAGTCACTAAACGTGGGCGGTTGCTCGTTGATAGGGTGAGGGGGATCTCAGCGGTCCAGCTGCAGCAGCAGTGTCAGGTCGCCAACTACAGTCAACCACAACCAGCCAGCAACCCAGCCACACACCAACTAACAGCCAACAAGAACCAACCACAACAGCAGCAGCTCACGTCGCTCACCAACTGCCTTGTTGCCTTCTTGCCTTGCTTCTTGAACCGTTGCTCCTCTCGCGCACCACCACAACAACAACAAACTTGAACGTTGAGCGCGCCTTCCTCGAGAAAATAAAAAATGTGTAAATCTGCGGGAAATATTTTATTTTTTAGGCCATTAACTGGCCATTGAATCAATCAACCGGGAACAAATAATAAAAAGCACCCAAGTTGATGAGTCATCAAGCAAGGAGGAGGCGGCACAACCAACCAACTCGACAACAAGCAACGACCACAGCAGACGACGGACAAGACGTGTGCGCTGCATTCACACAAACAAAGGCCAGAGCAACAAGCAAGCAAAGGAAAGCAGAGCAAGGAAAACAAACGGAAGCAAAGAAAAGGAAGGGGATCGTTGACAGACAGACACATAACAACAACAACCGACCATGGAGTGGCTGTTTGGGCGCAAGAAGACGCCGGAGGAGATGATGAAGGAGAACCAGCGGCTACTGCGACGCGCCATGAGGTACTGTTGTGTTTGTGTGTGTGTGTGTCTGCTGTTGTGTTTGTGTGTGTGTGTGTGTGTCTGCTGTTGTGTTTGTGTGTGTGTGTGTGTCTGCTGTTGTGTTTGTGTGTGTGTGTGTGTGTGTGTCTGCTGTTGTGTTTGTGTGTGTGTGTGTGTGTGTGTCTGCATGCGCGTTTGCGCGTGTGCGTGTGCGTGTGCGTGTGTGTGTGTGTGTGTGTGTTTTTGTGATGTCACCGTGTCAGGAAGGTTGTCCGTGCTCCCCCTTTCTCAATTGCCTTTGCTGATCTTTTGTGTACTGTCCCATTCGCTTCCTGTGTGTGTGTGTGTGTGTGTGTGTGTGTGTGTGTGTGTGTGTGTGTGTGTTTTTTTTTTGCGTGGTGCAGGGATTTGGATCGGGAACGTCAGAGCTTGGAACGGCAAGAGAAGAAGACCATGATGGACATCAAGAAGGCGGCCCGCGCAGGGCAAGTGGATGCGGCCAAGATCATGGCAAAGGACGTGGTGAGAACCCGCCGCTTCCAGAAGAAGATGATCATGATGAAAACACAGATCCAAGCCGTCTCCCTCAAGATCCAGGTGTGCTTGTGTGTGTGCTTGTATATGTTTCTGCGTGTGTGTGTGCTTGTACATGCTTCTGCGTGTGTGTGAATGTGTGTCTTTGCTTGAGTTGTGAACGGTGTTGTTTCACCTTCGTGGAAGTGTTTCACCCTTGTGTACGTCGTTCGCCTTGTTTTGTTGGGACGGTCAATCTGCGTATTGCCTCATTGTTGCTTCCTGCTTGCCTGTCTCTCCTCCTCCGACTCACGTATGCCTTGCATGCACCACATTATCTTGCCAACCACAACAGACGCTCAAGGCCACAAACAGCATGGCCAAGGCCATGTCGGGCGTCACAAAGGTGCACATGCGCATGCGCACGTGTGTGTGTGTGTGGGTGTGGGTGTGGGTGTGCGTGTGTGTGTGTGTGTGGGTGTGGGTGTGGGTGGGTGTGGGTGTGGGTGTGGGTGGGTGTGGGTGTGGGTGGTTGGCTGTGTCATTTTCGGGTGTTTGTCAATCGTGCTTGTTTTGGGAAAGTGCTGCGGCAGCGATGTGTGATGTAAGCGTGTGCGTAACACTGGCGCTCACCCAACAACCAACCCCCAATCCCCTCAGGCCATGGCGCGCATGAACAAGACGATGAACATTCCCGCATTGCAGAAGATCATGGCAGAATTCGAGAAACAGGTACGTGTGTGTGTGTACGATGATGGGTAACAGTGGGGTGACTTGCGTGGAATGCAATACCTTGTCACAGCGCACGCCTCATGACCGCATTACCTCGCTGCCTGACGTGCGTGTGTGTGTGTGTGTGTGTGTTGTACATCAGTCTGAGGTGATGGATATGAAGCAGGAGATGATGGACGACGCTGTCGACGACGTCATGGGCGAAGAGGAGGACGACGAGGAGAGGTACTGCACTGGTTGTGTGTGTGTTGGTCAATGGGTCAGTGCTGGTACTTGTTCACACACCTGCATGCGTCATCTGTTCTCTCGCATTACTCCTCCAACAACCACACGCACGCACACACACACACACACACACACACACACACACACACACACACACACACACACACACACACACACACACACAC
>NW_004754916.1:1206184-1211184 GCF_000188695.1 Salpingoeca rosetta | reverse complement strand
ATTACGGGTTCACTGACACAGTTGACTTGAGTGCAGTGCAGTCAAACGAAAGGAAGCTGCGAAGCAGAAGCGAAGAAGCTGCGAAGCTGAAGCAAAGGCAAAGGAGGGGAATGGGGTACTAGGGAAGAGAGGGGAAGGAGGGAAAGCGAGGGAGCGAGGCTGCCTGGGCAACAGCAAGAGCAAAGGAGACAGAACCTATGAACAAAGGAAGCTAAGAACGGCTGTTTGTGCGGCCACGACCCAGCACAGAGGCCTTTTCCCCGAGAACAATGGTGAGGGCACGGCGTGTGCTGGACGCAGGGTCTGCATGGAAAGCAAGCATCGGCAACACACCAACAAGATATGAACACAGTGGTTGGCACATCAGCAGACGGAGCAGAGAGGATACTCAGGCACCAAGAGGATGCTTGGATAGGTGGCTTTTCGAGTGGCCGTGCCTCGATTCGTGCGAGTCAAGGAGTCAAAAGAACTCAAGGCAGAAGGCGTGAAGATGTGATGCAAGGAAGAACCTTAAATGGGAAAGATAACGCGAAAGCGGGAGCCACTACAGAGAGAGAGAGAGAGAGAGAGCGAGACAGAGAGAGAGAGACAGAGACAGAGAGAGAGACAGAGAGAGAGACAGAGAGAGAGAGAGACAGACACACACACACACCGACACACACACACACACCACCCAACACACACACGCACGCACACGCACACAGAAATAACATCCCTAGACCAGGGACACGGTGATGGGGCGAAGCCTGCGGCCGTGCAGCGGGATCAAGAGGCGTCTGCAACGGAGGCAGCCGCTGGTGTTGTAGTCGTTGCGCAGTGTGCGGGCAACAACCAGCCCTGACTTGAGTGGCGACAAGATGAAGGGCAGAACATGCATCCATGCCTGATGTTGTGCGAAGGACATGATGCACAGAACAGAAGGAAGATGAGGAGGAGTGCTGACGGGGTAAGTGGTGTTGCAATTGAGTGGAGAAGAAGCAAAGAAGCGCCCCCACCTGCAAAAACAATCATGTAACAACACACACATGTATACACACATACACATACACACACACATAAACACACGCACACACCTTTTTGACGCTGTGGTCCCAGCTGTCACCAAGTCCAGCACCCAAGGTCCAAAGAAAAGCGTTGATGAACAAATCCAGTTGATCCACATGCAAGCCATAGCGAGCGTGGCGTGTTCCCAAGGCCTGTTCCAATAACATAACCGTCGGTCAAGCAACATGCTTGCTCATGAGGTTCGCCAGTCTGTGGAGTGGAGGTGATCCAGCAACCCTCGGTGGCATATCACGCAGCTCTCCAGCACGCAAACAGGACAGCCAGACCAACAGCGGAACAAACAACACACAGTCACAATATAACCACACACGCACAAACACCACATGCACATGCGAACAAAAACACACACCACACATACACAACACATACACACACATAAACAAACAAACACCAACACACGAGCACACACTCCACGCACCGTAAGGTGTTCGATGACGTCGTCGTAGTTGGAAAGACTTTTGATCACATCCCCAACAGACTTGCCGACGCGTGCCATGTGCCGCTCGTTCCACGATTTGCTCTTGTCGGACGAATAGAGCAAACGCTCTGTCTCCGGGTGTGCCTGAAACAGCTCTGCGAAGAAGACCTCGTGCCACGTCGGCACCAACTCCACCACGGCTGTCCACGACCCCAACGCGATCTTGAGCTGCTCCATGTCCAGCCGCATTTCGTCATGGGGGACAAAGTGCGGGCGGCCCTGTCCGCCCTGTTCGCGCACCAGCACCTGTTGTCCAGGCATCTTCGCGGTGCTATCACTTGCCTTATCGGCACTTGCGGCGTGTATCAATGCACGCGCCGGTCGTGCTGACGGAGTTGTTGCTGTGGCGTGCATGTTGTCCAGTGTTTACACGTTTGCGAGCCAGCAGCTGGGAGTGGCAAGCAACTCAACAAGTGCTTGGGTGCTGACGGAAGTGTGGGATGCAAATAAGCAACGCACGTGAGCCGATGAGACAGTGGGTGAGCTGGGCGCGTGCTGATCGATCGCTCAATGTGCTGGTGTGTGTGTGTGTGTGTGTGTTGGTTTCATATATAGCGGTCAGGCAAGAAAGCAGCGAAGCACAAACAGCAAGGCAGACGACGACAAAAGTCAAGCCCAGAACACACCACACTTACGCACACTTACGCACACTTATGCACAGCCACTTACACAAGAGTCGCGAGCAACCAACTGCGTGAAGACACAACAACGTGGAAAATGACGAGTGCTTCCTTTCTTCTTCTTACCTTCGTTTGACAACACCACCCTTCCTTCCAGTGTGCGTGCGTGCGTGTGTGTGTGTGTGTGTGTGTGCGTGCGTGCGTGTGTGTGTGTGTGGAGCTGCTGCACTGCTACACAAAACGAGGAATGGAGGAATGGGGGGAAGAGGTGGAAAGGTCGGGGAAAAGGCCGATGACCGGGGCGGCACACTGAGCACATAGCTGCTGTTCTCTTGTTCTGATGCGAGGGGTGTATTGACTGACAAGAGCAACGCCACAGATTGATTGCTGAAAACGAAGCGATTGTTGCATGACCGTGACATGACGTCATCGGGGGGTTGGCGAACGTTGCGTTGTTGCTTTCGTTCGGTGCCTCGTTGCGCGTTTGGATTGGGCAGTGTTTCCTAAAGCGACAGCACAAACTGTAGGCATGAAATGATCACACCACCACCACCAAAACAACCAAAACAACAACCCACCAGCCAACCAAACCAACCACACCACCTTCACCACCAACCAAACCATCACCGACGCTCTCGCTTCACCACCACACCTTCGCCTCTGTGACATGATGCAGTTCTTGCTGGTGGTGGTGCACTACTTGGTGCGACTGGTTGCGCTGTATGTGATTGTTGCATCGATACACGCGCTGTGGAATGTGGCGTGCCGCGCGTTTGCAGCACTGCCGAGGTCCGCGCGCTGCTTCCTCTTGACAGCGTTTATCCGCTTCATCCGCTGGCACGTTGATGGCTTCTGGACCTGGGTGCAATGGAAGCTTTGGCTCTTCTGGCCCCACGCTCACGCCCAAGACCGACAGCAAATCATGAAGGGTGTTGCCTCCATTCGTTGGGACTCCTACGGCGACAGAGGTGTTTGCATGTGTGTGTGTGTGTGTGTGTGTGTGTTGGCTTGCTTGCTTGTGTGTGTTGGCTTGCTTGTATGTGCATGTGTGTGCGTGCCATGTTGTACGCATACACACCCTCTGCGCATCCACACCCTCTTCTGCTGCGTATCCACACCCTCTTCTGCTGCGCATCCACACCCTCTTCTGCTGCGCATCCACACCCTCTTCTGCTGCGCAAACGCGCCTTGTGCGCATGCACGCCTTGCCCTTGCACCCCATACCTCTCATCACCTTTCTTCCCATCCCCTCCCCTCTTTCCCCTTTCACCTACATAGAGAAGGAGATGGTGCATGTGGTTGAACCAGATGCGGAGCACGCGCAGAAGCTGAGCGATGCGCCGCCATCCAAAGCACGCACCATCCTGTATGCGCACGGCGGTGGGTTTGTGTTCGCCAGCAGCTCCGTGCTCATGCACTCCATCACATGCTTCTGCCGCCAAGGGTTCCGCGTCTACTCCATGGACTATCCGCTTGCGCCAGAGCACCGCTTCCCCGCCGCCCTCGTCTCCACCCTCCGCGCCCTGCACTGGATCCACGCACGCGAGGGCGTGCCCGTGGTCATGCTGCTTGGTGACTCCGCGGGCGGCAACCTTGTCAGCATGGCGGCTGCGCTCATCATGAACCCGCCCCTCATGCGCCAGTTCGCAGCTGCCGTCGACGAGCCAGACCTGCTGCACTACACGTACCCGCGCGTCGAGAGCATGGCGTGCCTGTACGGCTTGCTCGACCAAACCTCGTGGCGCGGGCGCTGCCTGAAGCAGATTACCCGCCTGGAAAACTTCATGGCGGAGGCCGGCATATCTGGTGCGCTGGAGCTGTATACCAACCTCGATGGCGTCTTCAATGGCCGATACACGCTCATGGACATCCACGACGACATTCAACACTTCCCGCGCACGCTGTTTGTTGGTGGCTCGCGTGACCCGCTCATCTACTCCACGCTCTTTGCACACGAGCGCCTGCACGCGTCCGGGTTTGATGTCCACTGCAAGATTTACCCGGCCCGCCACGGCTTCTTCGGCTTTCCCCCACAGGTATGCGTCTGTGTGTGTGTGTGTGTGTGTGTGTGTGTGTGCGAGTGAGTGTGTGTGAGTGTGCGTGTGTGCGTGTTGTGTGTGTGTGTGTGCTGTGTGTGTGCGTGTGTAACTGTACGTACGTATTTGCGTTTGTATGTGTATGTGTGTGTTGGTCGGACTTGTGTTAGTACACGTGAATGTGCGCGTGCGTGAATCTTCCCGTTCCTGTGTGAATGTAAGGCTGCGTGCACATGTTGCTTTGCCCTGAACTTTTCGTTGCATCTTCTTTCTTGTAATTGTGACGTACAACAGAGCCAGCTCACACACACACGCTCACACACACACACACACACACACACACACACACACACACACACACACACACACACACACACACACAACACCACCGCCATGCCCTCACCAATCAGTGGACGTTTGGTGCGTGGGAGACGGATGCGGCACCAACAACAGAGCTGCTTGCGCACTTCTTCGGGCAGTCGCCAACACGCCACCGCCGGCAGTGCAGCAACACGCTCGACGGGACGTCCTGTTGTCTTGCTCACAAGGCCGATTACGGCGAGCACGCCCTTCGCGCGTATGATCGCCACTTTGCAGCCACGGGGGAGGGCTGGTGACGCGAGGGGGCGGATGCGTGTATGACGTGTTCGATGTGTGCGTGCGTGCGTGTGTGAGCGCGAGTGCTCTGTATGTGTGTGTATGTATGTGTGATCTGTGTGTGTGTGTGTGTGTGTGTGTGTGTGTGTGTGTGTGTGTGTGTGTGTGTGTGTGTGTGAGGTAGTTAGTTTCGTTCCGTTCCCG
>NW_004754916.1:1185088-1204035 GCF_000188695.1 Salpingoeca rosetta | reverse complement strand
CTCTAGACGTTCATGCAAAACTCAATTGAAGCCTAACGGAGACAGTCCAGTCAAGCATTCAAGCCGACGCACAGGACTCCAGTTTTACCTTACCTTGCTAGAACTTATTAAATCTTGACAAGTCGCAAGATAGGAACTCACTAACACATCCAACTGTAGCCGACGAGGTAACCATTCCAATATGGTAACCAGCAGGTAGCTAGTGTACGGTGACACCTTCATTGCCCGTCTACGAATAGTCATCCCCTTGCTGCCCTATTGATATAACCCATACCCTTAGATGTAGAGTTTCACCACACACACACACACACACACACACACACACACACACACACACACACACACACACACACACACCAACCTTGAGGTCGTGTTCGACAAACTCCATGCAGATGAAGATGTCGTTCATGGTGTGGCCCGTTACAATCTCCTTCACATTCACCACATTCTCGTGCTTCGCCTGCGCACATATGTGTGTGTAAGTGTGTGATGCATGAGTACGTGTGTGTGAGATGCACGAGTACGTGTGTGAGGTGACTGCACAACAGCGCGTACTACCGTGTCATCAAGTTCAATACACAGACGAGCACGCAGGAAGACACCCACCCCCACATGTGCACACACACACACACACACACACACACACACACACACACACACACACACACACACACACACACACACAACATGTGCACCCGTACGCACCTTGAGGAGCGTGTTGATTTCGCGGAGAGATGTGATTGGAAACCCCTCTCGCTCTGCTTCCATCTTCAGTCTCTTCACAGCCAGCACTTCACTGCTCCGCACACATTCGCACGGCACTGCGAGGTGAACGACAGCCCGGCCATGGCTCATAAAGCCCAATCACACACACACACACACACACACACACACACACACACACACACACACACACAGCATGCGCACATGCACACACGCACGCATGTGTGCGGATGCTTACCCTGTGCTGGTGTCTTTAACACGAAAGACAACACCATATGTTCCTTCGTCAATCATGTTCAGTCGCTCGTACACATCAATGCTCCTGAAGTCACAAAACGTTAACGCGATGTGAGTTGCTGTGCGCAGGCATCCCTGGCACAATGCAACATAGAACAACACAGGCGCATGCCAGCATCGACACACACACACACACACACACGCACGCATACACACACACACACACACACATACACATACACATGCGCCAGGCACCACCACCACCATGAAACCGACCTGCATCCCTTCTCTGCTGGAAAATAGATTTCGGGTGCTTCCTCATGCATATCGCTGTCAAACGCATCCAGTGGATCATGCACCATCACCTCCTCACTCACAGCAGCAGCTGCAGTGGTTACCGTCGCGTCGCTGTGCTGTTCCCTTGTCACTGCTGCCCCGCCGTCACCACTGCGCCCCCCTCCATCTAGTTCTTTGCCTCGCTGCCTCCCCTCCTTCCTTTCCACCTCCTTCTCCACCTTTTCGTCCATGTACTGCCGCTCCCTCCGCGTCGGCGTGTCATCCTCGTCGTCAGCAGTCGTCGCAGCGCGCTTCATATCCGGGGTACCGTCGCCCTCCTCCACTGCACCGCCCGGTGGGACGCGTCGCTTGGCTCCTCCTCCCCTCTCTGCATCCCCTGCTGTCGTCTGCGGCCCTGATGGTGGTGTGCCGGGCGGCGTTGCGTTTGTGTCGGTCGGTGTGCTGGCACGTGCACTATCTGCGCTCACGTCCATGGCCGCTGACAATACTTCCGTTGGTGGTGTTGTCACAGCGGTGGCTGCTGCTGCTGTTGTTGCTGTTGTTGTTGTTGTTGTTGCTGGTGCTGTCGTGTCGCCAGGCACGCCTTCAGGTGTTGCCTCCCTTGCGTGTCGGGCGGCGTGTTCTGGTGTTGCCTGCTTTCGCGCGTGTGCCCTGTCGTCGGCTGCAGGGGGTGTGGTGGCACCGCGCTCAGTCAGCTTGGCCGCCAGCTTGTCTGTTGCAGCCGGTGTTGGCGACGACGTCGCACTCTGTCGCGCGCTCTGTCGCGCGCTCTGTTTCGCGCTTTGCCTTGCGCTCTGCTTGGTGCTCTGTTTCCCGCTGAGCACCCCAGGGGTGGGTGTGGGCGATGGCTTGGCAGAGGATCGCTTGACCAGCATGGCCACCAGCCGCGCAGCCGCATCATCGCTGCTACTGTCCTTGCTCTTACTTGGCGCTGGCTTGGTGTCGCTACCACTCGTGCTGCCGCTGCCACTCGTGCTGCTGGCCGCTGGTGCTCGTTCCCTGCGGTGGCTGCGGTCGTCTCTGCTGGCCTCAGCGCGCCGGTCGCGCGAGTCTCGCTTGCTTCTGCTGCTGCCGCTTTCACCGGCCGCTGTTGCAGTGGTGGTGCGAGATGAGCGGGATGAGGAGCTGGTGCCCCGACGACCAGTCTTGTCTTGGCGTCTGCGCTGTTGCCGTTGCCGCTCTGCAGATGCCAGCAGCGCCGCCGTCGTCGTATCATCCTCATCATCGTCCCCCAGCGTGTCTCTGAACTGCCCTCGTGCGCCTCGCCTTCGAGAGCCGCCACTGCCACCCTCGTGCAATCGTGTGCGACCGTCAGAGCCACCCCTGCCCCGACTACTGCCACCACCACTGCTTGTGCTGGTGCTGGTGTTGCCGCCGCTTCCATCGTCACGGTATCGTCGTCCTTTCCCATTGCTGCTGTCCCCTTTCGCACCGGGTTCACCCAATCTTGACCTCAAGTGGGATGGCAGCCTTGCCAGCCGCGCCTTCGACAGCCCAGCATCTCCTGTGCCCTCTATCCGGTCGCTCATCCTCACTCACGCACAACCACACTCACGTGCGCCTGTATTGTTCCCCTACTTGCCCTTCTCCTCGCTCGCCTTCAACCACACAAACGGCAACGTTCGCTTCGTCGTTGTCGCCTGTGGTGCTGCTGCTGTTGCCGAAATTACTGCGAAATTATTCGCAACATTTCCCTTCGAGCGCCAACCAGTCGACACAAGCCGCAAAGAAGAAAGGCAGGCAGGTTGGTGGATGCGTGTGTGGTGGTGGTGTGAACGTGACAGTGGACGTGTGTGTGTGTGTGTGTTCATGTGTGTTGGTCCGTTTGTATCCTGCTGTGTGTGACCTTTGTTGTCGATCCACCGCGTGCTGGGCTTCGAACGTGTGTGTTACGCGGTCGTGGTTGAGGCAACCTGATTCAGCAAACAAACACAACACACACAACACAATGCACAACACACAACACACAACACAGCGTCCACTGTGCGTGCATGCATGAACTCACCCACTCGTTCCTACCTGCTCGTTTCGCTTGTCCTCAACTGCTATTCACCCGATGATGATCCTCTCGTTCTTCCCTTTTTAACTATGTCAGGATGGCGGACGACACAAGCAAACCAGCGTCGGCGCCATCGACTGCCGCCACAACAACGCCAGCGGTGGCGCAGCAGACTGGCGCACAAGCAGCGACGACGGTGCCGGTCGACCAACCCACCACGGCTACTGGACCAACAACAACGGCAGCGTCAACAACCGCAGCACCAACACCACCATCCTCCGCGACCACTCCATCAATAACAACAACAACACCACCAGCAGCAACAGCAGCACCAGCAGCAACAGCAGCACCAGCAGCAACAGCAATGACAACAACCCTTCCGCAACACACAGCACAAGCAAACACCACCGCTGTGGCCCAGCCGTCAACCAGCACGCCTGCTCCACCTGCATCTGCACCCGCGGACAATCAGCAGCACACATCTGCCCCTGTGCATCCAGTACAAGCAGGAAATGCACCCGCCACTTCAAACACGCCTACACCCACAGCAACAACGGCAACAGCCGCCACAGCGTCAGAGACAACGGCGACTGCCACACCCACAGTACCTGCCACACCAACTGCCGCCACACAGCCTGGGGATGACGCAGAGTCTGCGAGACAAGGCAATGCCTCGCAGGCACCGAAGCAGGAAGGTGGTGAGGGCGAGGCTGGCCCGGTGTCCGTGCGCGCGCGTGTGAAGGAGCTGCTGAACCTCAAGCTGAAGGTGTTCTTGGAAGCGCACGAGTTACGGCTACGGGAGCTGTTCCTTGTAAGCACAAACAACAGCCTGGCCGACCTGCTACACGCCCGCACCAGCGGCAGCCCTGCGATGGAGGAGTTTGTGGCGCGAAACCGCGTTGACGGCGTCACCACCGCCCGCACCACTGCGGGGAAGCGCAAGAGCAGCGCAGACAGCGGGCAGCCCACCCCAAAGCGGGCCACCGTTGGCTCGCGCTCTGCCTCGCCCGGCGGCGGCGCGTCGCCACGACCCGGGTCGCCCGTAACCGGTGGTGGCGGGCGCGGGAAGGGCCGTGGCAAGGGCAAGAGCCGCGCACGTGGCAAGACACCGCGGTCGGCAGGGAAGGCAGGCAAGAGCAGCCGGGCTGGCAGCGCGCTTGCCGAGGAGGACGCGCTGCCAGAAGCAACGCCGACAGCGGCCGTGCCTGCGACAGGCGTGGCCACACCAAAGGCACGCCGTGCAAAGGCAGCAGCAGCAACAGCAGCAGCAACGACAACCACTCCAACACCCGGCACGAGCCTTGCTGCCCAGCGCACACCACGAACCCGCAGCAAAGCCGCCTCTGTTGCTGTTGATGCGGAAAAGCAGCCCGAGCAGGAAACAGCGGCGGTGGCAGCGGGGAAGGCTGGCACGCAGGCGATCACCACGACAGGCGGGGCGGCACCAACAGCCACATCAGCAGCACCGAAGAAGATGAAGCTGAAGGTGTCGCTGGACGAGGCAGCACGGCTGCTGCACGCGGAGAAAGAGCTGCAGCAGCGCATCAGCGAGAAGAGGCAGCAAGGGGTGTGGGTTGACAAGCGCCTGCCCAAGGTTGCCGAGCCGGCCCGCCCAAAGGTGCACCAGGACTACCTGCTGGAGGAGATGGCGTGGCTCAGCGACGACTTCCGCATGGAGCGCAAGTGGAAGATTGCGGTGGCACGGAAGCTTGCGCGCGCTGTGGTGCGCTGGCATGAGGCGCGGGCGCAGGAGGGCCGGCGACGCATGCGGCAGGAGCTCAACCGGAAGAGGAAGGTGGCTGCAAACGTGGCGCGCGACGTGCAGGTGTTTTGGAAACAGATGCTCAAGGTCGTCGACTACAAGCACAAGCTGGAGCTGGACGCTGTCAAGACAGATGCCATGAACAAACACCTGGACTACCTGGTTGGACAGACGCAGTCGTTTACAGAGGATCTCACGCGCGGGCTGCAGGGCAAGTATGCAGAGTACGGCAAAACGGCCATGGCCGCACACGCGCGCCGCGCAGCCGCCAAGCACGCAGCTGCACTACAGCAAGCAACAGGCCAACAGATCACGCTCCCGCCGGCGCCGTCACAACAACAGCAACAGCAGCAGCAACAGGGCGCACCCACACAGGTGGCCGATTCGACGACAGCAGCTGCGGGCGCAAGTGGTGACGACGGTGCCAACAAGGCAAAGGGCAAGGCTGCAAAGAAGCAGCGCAGCAAGAGAGACGCAGTGAAGAAAGAAGAGGAGGACGAAGAGTATGTGCCGTCTGATGCAGAGGGCAAGGCATCTGCTAGCCGTGGTGGTGACGGCGAAGACGAGGAGGGAGCAGGCAGTGGGGAGGATGATGATGACGAGAGCTCTGTAGATTCAGCGGATGAGCCCGAGGATGCGGAGGGTGAGCTTGCTGACCTTGCCAAGGGCGGGGAGATGCCGATTGAGGAACTGCTGGCCATGTACCAGCGCATGGCAGAGCAGGAGGAGGGGGACGAAGGAGAGAGCAACGAGGAGGGTGGCGAGGAGGACGAGGAGGATGATGATGGTGGTGAGGAGGATGAAGAGGGTGAAGAGGAAGAAGCCGAACGTCAGGGAAAGAAGGCCAAGAAGGCAGCAGGGAAGAAGGGGAAGGGAGGGAGAAGGAAGAAGAAGCAAGACGCCAAGGAAGGCGGGGATGAGGAGGAACAAGAGGAGGATGCTGGCCAAAACGACAAAGGAGAGGATGAGGAGGAAGAAGAAGAAGAAGAAGAAGAAGCAGAAGAGGACGAAAAAGAGGATGAGGAGGAAGAAGAACCGAGGACACCGCGCACGCGTCGGTCGCGGCGGAGTCGGTCGAGTCGCACAGCAGCAACAGCGGCAACAGCAGCGCGCGGGCGGGGCCGTGGCCGCCGCCGCAGCTCCCGTCGCAGAGGCGCCGCCGTCAAGCAGGAGGAGGAGGAGGAGGAGGAAGAGGAAGAGGGGGAAACAGCAGGAGGAGAAGAGGGAGGGCAGCATGACGGCGCAAAGTCTGAGGCCGAGGGTGATGGTGCTGGTGACGCTGAGGAAGAGAGTGGAACAGATGCAGAGACAGCGGACAGGGAGACGCGGCAGGATCTACTGCTGCTGGCAGGCAAACGACAGGACGCTGATGGCCCCAGCACCCGAGACGAGGTGGAAGCCGTTGGGCGGGAGCTGGAGACGGCGCAGGCGGTGGACGCCACCAACACGGACACAAGCAACATCAACACGCCCGTGCCGTTTCTGCTCAAGTGCAAGCTGCGGCCGTATCAGCACATTGGGCTGGACTGGCTGGCCACCATGCACGCGAAGAACCTCAACGGCATCCTTGCTGACGAGATGGGCCTTGGCAAGACCATCCAGACCATTGCGCTGCTGGCCCACCTCGCCGTCACGCGCAACAACTGGGGGCCGCACCTCATTGTGGTGCCCACCAGCGTGATGGTGAACTGGGAGATGGAGCTGAAGAAGTGGTGCCCGGCGTTCAAGGTCCTCAACTACCACGGGACCATCAAGGAGCGTCGTGAGAAGCGCGTTGGCTGGACGAAGCCCGACCAGTTTCACGTGTGCATCACCAGCTACAAGCTTGCCGTGCAGGACGCGCACATCTTCAAGCGCAAGAAGTGGAAGTACCTGATTCTTGACGAGGCGCACCACATTAAGAACTTTGAGTCGAAGCGGTGGCAGACGTTGCTTCGCTTCACCTCTCGCCGCCGCCTCCTGCTCACGGGCACGCCGCTGCAGAACGACCTCATGGAGCTGTGGTCCCTCCTCCACTTTCTCATGCCGCGCGTGTTCCAGTCGCACCAGCAGTTTCGCGAGTGGTTTGGCAACCCCGTGCGGGAGATGGTTGAGAGCACGCGTGCAGCCAAGCAGCGTGACAAGGAGCGTGTTTCCCGCCTGCACAAGCTCCTGCGGCCCTTTATCCTCCGCCGGCTCAAGGCAGACGTCGAGCTCCAGGTGCGCGCGACTACATGGTTGTGTTTGTGTGTGTGTGTGTGTGTGTGTGTGTGTGTGTGTGTGTGTGTGTGTGTGTGTGTGTGTCTGTTTCGTTCGTGTGACTGTGTTGTGCGTTGTGTGTTTGGAGTGCACTTCATCGACCCATGTGTTCGGGTTGAGTGCTTCCACCTTGGCACCCGTCCCTGCCTCAACGAGTGCCTCACCACCTTCCCCTCTCCCTCCACTCGCACATGTGTGCACATGTGTGTACATGTGTGCAGATGCCGAAGAAGTACGAGCATGTGATCACGTGCGACCTCTCGCGGCGGCAGCGTGAGCTCTATGACGAGTTTATGTCCCGCACAAAGACAAAGGAAACCATCGCAGCAGGTATGTTTTCTGACGTTGCACGTCCGTGTTAGCGCTCCATTTTGAATTCTACATATCAACTGCGTTGTTGACACGCTGCTGCCCCTCACTCACTCACTCACTGCCTCACTCACTCACCACTGACTCGCTGCCTCACTCACTCACTCTGCTTCACTCACTCACGCACACACACACACATCCACGTGCGCATGCAGGCAACTATCTGAGTGTGATCAACATTCTGATGCAGCTGCGCAAGGTGTGCAACCACCCGAATCTGTTTGCGGAGCCGCGTGTGGTCAGTCCGCTTGTGCTGCGGCCTCTGCGGTATGAGGTGCCTTCCCTCGTCATCGGTGCCCTTGACGACCGCGACTGGTTTGCTGCCGCCCCGAACCCGGCACGCGTCAACTTGGACCTGTTTGGACTGGCGCTGCTGCACTGCGAACTGCGCGGCGACGTGTCCCTGCACGCGGACGCAGACGCCATTCGCTCGCTCGGGCTCCCGGTTGGGTTTGAGATTGAGCGCGAGCCACCGACAGAGGAGGAGAAGAACAGCGGCGGCGAAAACTACCTGGATTTGCTCATGCGCCGGCGCAAGCAGCAGCGCGCCCTGCTCAACCACCGCGCGCACATCAACACGCTCATGTGCGACCGCAGTGCCGTGTACGGTGACGCCCTGCGCTCGGCCGTGACCATGCCGCCTCGCCCGGTCGCCTCCATCTCAACCACGGCGCTCAGCTCGTACCTCGCCCCTCCAACCGCAACCACCACAACCACCACCAGCAGTGACAACACCGCTACCACTGACACCCCCAACAACACCAGCAACAATGCCGCGGACCCGGACATTTTGCCGCTTGTGCAGAGTGTGGCTGATCGGCGAGCAGGGCTGGCTGCTGTTGTGCGGCGATTCTCCATGGCCGTGGAGCCTGCCCGCTGCCCGGCGCTTGATGTCGCCCCCACCACCGTCGGCGGCGTGCGCGCCGTGCAGAAGTGCATGTGGTCGCAGCCCCTGCGCAACCGGGCCGCTCGCCCCACCACCACTTTCCAAGCGCTTGTGCGGGACGCAGCAGAGGAGGACCGCGCGCTCGTGCTGCCGGACAGGGCGCTGATTCAGTACCACTGCTCGAAACTGCAGGTGCTGGAGAAGCTGCTCAGGGAGAAGAAGGCTGGCGGCCACCGTGTGCTCATCTTCACGCAGATGGCCAAGATGCTGGACATCCTGGAGCAGTTTCTTGCGTTCCACGCGTTTACGTATCTGCGGCTGGACGGGTCCACCCCCGTGGTGCGGCGGCAGCAGATGACGGAGAGGTTCAACCGAGACTCGCGCCTCTTCTGCTTCATCCTCTCCACGCGCTCTGGCGGGCTTGGCGTCAACCTCACGGGCGCAGACACGGTCGTGTTTTACGACAGCGACTGGAACCCGACCATGGACGCGCAGGCGCAGGACCGCGCCCACCGCCTGGGCCAGACAAGGGACGTGCACATCTACAGGCTGGTGTGCGCCAAGACGGTGGAGGAGAACATTCTCAAGAAGGCGCAGCAGAAGCGGCAGCTTGGCGACATTGCCATTGAGGGCGGTGCGTTCACGACAGAGGGCCTGAAGAGCGTCAAGCTGATGGAGCTGTTTGAGGGCGACTCCAACGTGGAGGACCTTGGCCCCGTCACAGGCGAGGACAAGAAGGCTAAGGCAGCAACAACAGCAGAGGCTGGTGCTGCGACTGACGATGGCGCTGCCACGGCTGGTGAGGGCGAGGAAGGTTTCGAGCAGGCGCTATTGGCGGCGGAGGACGAGACAGATCGCCAGGCGTTGCAGACGGCGCGGCAGGAGTTGTCGCAGGAGCTGGCCGAGTTTGACGAGGACGGTACGCCCGTCGGCTCAACCAGCGACACGCCAAAGCGCAAACACCCCGCAGCGGCAGCGGCAGCAGCAGCAGCGACATCGTCGGCAGCAGCCACACCAACGCGAGGCAGCAAGCGCGCCAAAGCAAGCGCGCCCACACAACAAACTGCCGAGGGTGACATGGCAGAGCAAGAGGCGGGCGCCGCGTTTACGTCCCCAGAGCATGAGCAGCAGCAGCAGCAGCAGCAGCAACAACAAGGGCGTGCGGGTGGCGCGGCGCGGAGCGATGTGGAGACGGACGAGGAAGAGATTGACCCGGCCAAGCTGCTGGAGGAGCAGATGAAGCGGCTGCGTGGGGTGGAGCACCACGCCCTCAACGTGCTGGAGCGGTACCTGTCGTCGCAGCACGAGCGCAAGCTGGCCGATGCCCGCCGCGCCATGGACGAGAAGCATCGCGCGCTGTGCAACTTGGAGAATAGGATGCGTGCAGGCAACGACGATGGCCTGTCGACGGAAGAGGAGGAGGAACTCTTCTACAGCGAGGAGAAGATGCAGGAGGCGCTGCGGGCGTACATGGAGGCGACGGCGCAGTCTGAGGAGGCCGCCAGCCCGCTGTACGGCCCACCGCAGCCGCCGGCGCACGGCAGCAGCGAGGCCATGGCCCCGCATGTGGAGACGGCGCACTGGGCGCAATACCGCGTGGCGTTTATGCACTTTGTGCCCGCTGCGCCCGACCTGACCAAGCGGCGCAAGCGGTTCCGCAAGAAGTACAAGGACCTGCAGCGTCGGGCGAGCCGCAAGGGCACCAACTTCATGTGGCAGCGCACGATGGACCTGGGCGTGCGGGACATCTCGGAGAAGCGTGCGCGCGAGCTTGGCGAGAAGGCGCTGCACCACGGGCGCGGCATCTCCGCGTCCATCTTCCGGCGGCGCGACGACAAGGGTGGGCGGTATGGCATCAAGATGCACCGGCACCCGAAGCGGCCCGTCAAGTCCTCGGGCGCCTCCAAGGATAAGCGGGACGTGGACACCAACAGGGAAGCGGCGCCGTGGACTGTGGAGGAGGACTGGACGCTGCTGGCAGCCGTGCGCCGGCACATGTGCGCAAACAGCACTGTCAACTGGCAGCTGGTTGCTGACACGATGAATGTGTGCACGTCGTTTACAGGGCGCCCGCGCACGCGGCTGCAGTGCCGTGACCGCTACTTCAACGTGCTGGTGAACCGTGAGGACGGGCGCCCGCCCTCTAAGAAGAAGGACGATGGCAAGAAGAAGACAAAGAAGAAGGCAAAGAAGGAAGAGCCAGCAAAGGGACAGCCGGTGCGTGTGTGCGTATGCGCGCGCACGTGTGTGTGTGTGTGCGTATGCGCGCTTGTGTGTGTGTGTGTGTGCGTGTGTGTGTGTGTGACAGAGAGCGAGAGAGACAGCAAGCGAGAGAGAGAGAGTGTGTGTGTGTGCGTGTGTGTGCGTGTGTGTGCGCGCGCGTATGTGTGTGTGCGCGTGCGTATGTGTGTGTGTGTGTGTTCTCGTTGTGGAATTGTCGTTTTTTATTGCACCCTTGCTTGCTTGCTGTAGCACCCGTGCTTACTTTTGCTCCTGCACTTGCAATTGTGCTCCTGTGCTTGCTTGTCTGACTGCTTGGTGGGCTATGGCTCACAACTTGGCGTCATACTGCTGCAATTGCAGGTGCTGACGACGCAGCAGCTGCACGAGAAGGACAACCGGCAGTCTGTGATTGACTTCCACCGCAACGTGTTCACGGCCATTGTTAAGGCGCATTCCTCGCGCGCGCCAGCGCCACCCCCTCCGGCCGCTTCTGAGGAGGCGCGGAAGTCCCAGCAGGCCATTCTCGACCAAGCACGCGTGGGCACGGAGTCTGTGGTGGAGTTGACGCAGAAGCTGAACGACGATTACCTGAAGGCGCGATCTGCAGCCCTGATGCAGCGGCGCCAGGCGCACATACAGGCGATGAAGCAGGCCCAGGCGCAAAACATGCCGGGACGGGTGGCCATGCAGCAGCAACATCAACAACAGCAACAGCAGCAGCAACAACAACAACAACAACAACAACAGCTGCGGGGCGTTCCGTCACAACAACAACAGCAACAGCAACAGCAAGGGCGACCAGGACAACCACCGGCAGGAATGCAGCAAGTGGTGGGCGTACAAAATCAACAGCTACAGCCACAACAACAGCCACAGCAGCACCCACAGCACACACAGCATCCACAACAGCAAGCTGGGGTCAACACGGGTCGCCACGGTGCCATCTCTGGCCAGCGCGCTTCCATACCTGGCGTCCGACCTCAGGGCCAGGCGCCCGGTGGCACGAATGGCAGCGGTGCATATGCGCAGTCGCGTGCCATGCCGGTAGGGAGAGCAGCTGGTGGTGGCAGCGTTGCACAACAGCAGGGCCGCCCTCTGCAACAGCACCCGCAACAAGTGCCGACATCAACAATGCAACAGCAGCGGCCAATGCCCATGACGAGCAACCCGGCCCAAGCCCGCAACATGCCGTCTCAGGGGCCGGCGCACACCCAGCAGGGCCAGCTGCGCAATGTGCCTGCGCGCATGCCCCAGCAACAGGCGCAAATCTACTCACAGGCGCCAGCATCGCGAGTGCAAGGGCAGATGCCCGTTGGGCAGCAGCAGCAGCAGCAGCAGCCACAACAGCAGCAGCCACGTGGTGGCGCGACCACGGCGCCTGTGGGCAACGTGCCTCGCGGGCCAACCGGCATGGTGCAGGGTGGTCCCTCCTCGTCGTCTCAGCAGACCACACCCGTGCGTGGCGCTGGTACGGCCCCACGTCAGCAGCAACCGTTGACCCACACCTCCGGAGCAGCGGGTGCCCGCGGTGGTGTGGCGGGAATGTCTGGCCAGCACCAGCACCAGCACCAGCAGCAACAACAACAACAACAGCCGCGTGGCGGTGTTCCCGTGTCACGGGCAATGGGTCAGGCCCCACCGTCGTCGTCACCCCAGGTGATGACGCAGCCAGCCATGCCGGGCCCTGGTGGCAGCACAACTGCGCCGACCACGGGTGCCTACATGCCGAGTGCTCGCAGCACGGTTGGCGCGGGTCAGCCAGCGCCGCAGTATGCCCGCCCCGCTGTTGCTGGTCAGGGTATTGGCACGGCATCACCGCACCAGGCCGGCACGCGCTATGCGACGGCACCCATGTCGCGTGTGCCGGCATCAACGAGTGTGTATTCGACAGCATCCACGGCGCCACACCCGCACATGGGCAGCCCCATGGCGAGCAGCACAGGCACAATACGGCCCGGTGGGGTGAGGCCGATGATGGGCACTGCAGGGGCGACTGGAAGCATGGCGTCGACCGTGCCAACAACCATGATCACATCAGTCGGTGCCGGTGTCAGCGGGGCCACGGTGCCAACGAGCCTGCCCTACGGCAGCAGCACCACCTCCACAGTCCCCGGCCGGGCATACGCCCAGCAGCCGCAGCAGCCCGGCACATATGCATACGCACCGCAGTCGGCGGGTTCGTCCAAGGCGCACACGCCAAAACAGATGTCACGCCGCACGTCAATGAGCACGCACGCTGTACCCGGGAGCGCATACGCGACGAGCAGTACCGCGGGGCCAACCGGTACTGCTGGTGCTGGTGCTGGTGGTAGTGGTGTGCAGTACAACTCTGCCTCGCTGCTGGCATATGTACGGCAACACTACAGCGCTGATCCAAACTTTACCTACGTCGTGAACGTGTACAACGACAAAACCATGTCGGAGGAAGCAAAGGTATGTACCCTGTGTGTACGTTTGTGTATGCGTGTATGGGAGTGTCGAGGTGTGTCGATGTGTGGACGTGTGCCGATGTGTGGACGTGTGAATGTGTTCATTTGTGTCAATGTGCGAATGTGTGTGTGTGTGTGTGCGTGTGCGTCAATGTGCGAATGTGTGTGTGTGTGTGTGTGCGTGTGCGTCGATGTGTGTGTGTGTGTATCTGTGGAGTGTTTCCTTTTGATTGTCGAACACCATTCTCATTACACCTTGTCCCTGCCCGTGCGGTTTGCGATGTTGCGTCGGCGTTAGGTGACGGAGATACAGCGGTGGCTGCAGACTGCGCAGACACGCTCCCCCGCGCGTGCCCGCACGTCATCCATGGGCGCGTCTTCATCGTCGCCCCACGTCATGTCGCGATCGGCGAGTGTGTCCTCCACATCACGGCCCATGCCGCAAACACAGCCCGGCGGCCCACCGACAATGCAGCAACAGCAACCACAACAACAAACACAACCACAGCAGCAGCAGCAGCAGCTACAACAACAACAACAGCCTGGTGCACCGTACAGCACAGCGCCCGCTAGCGGTTACACGCGGCAGGGGCAGTCTTGATGACATGCGGATTGCTGAGCAGCGAGCATAATCGAGAGCGAGCCAGGGTGCGTGAACAAGAGAGAGCCAGTTGGAGAGAGAGAGAGAGAGAGAGAGAGAGAGAGAGAGAGAGAGAGAGAGAGAGAGAGAGAGAGAGAGAGAGAGAGAGAGAGAGAGAGAGAGAGAGAGAGAGAGAGAGAGAGAGACAGAGAGAGACAGAGAGAGAGACAGAGAGAGAGAGAGAGAGAGAGAGAGAGAGAGAGAGAGAGAGAGAGAGAGACAGAGAGAGAGTGCGTGTGTGTGTGTGTGTGTGTTTGCTTGTTGAGAGAAAGGGAGAGCCTGCTATTTGGTGTGGGGCATGGAGGAAGCGTTTTGTGTTGGGAGGACCATCAGCTTTTGGACTCTTTGCCGTTCATTCATTGTTTTGGTAGTTTACTTTACATCTGCAGAAAGAGGAAGGACCCTGTAAATGCGAATGAGAACACGCGAGGTACAACAGCACAGCAGCACCAAGCTGCAGGGAGAGAGATGGGGGCGGGGGATGGTCGTGGTGGTAACAAAGGGCAATGTAGCAAACAGTTCAATTCGAATGCGAAGGGAACACCAGAGAAACTCGGCGCGCAAGACCAGGACCACACACACACACACACACACACACACACACACACACACACACACACACACACACACACACACACACACACACACACACACACACACACACACACACACACGAGCTACTCGTGCAGTCGCCTGATTTCCTTTGCGAGCGCTGTTGCTTGCTCGCAGACAAAGTCGATTGGGAAGAACGACAGGGAGACATAACACATTTCAAAGCACACCACTTCGTGTTTCCATTCCGGGAACAGCTGTTTCGTCAGTGCCTTGAAGGCCTGAACAGAAAGAACACACCAACGTGAGTAAGTGAGTGAGTGAGTGGGGAGGGAGGGAGGGAGGGAGAGAGAGAGAGAGAGAGAGAGAGAGAGAGAGAGAGAGAGAGAGAGAGAGAGAGAGAGAGAGAGAGAGAGAGAGAGAGAGAGAGAGAGAGAGAGAGAGAGAGAGAGAGAGTGTGTGTGTGTGTGTGTGTGTGTGTGTGAGTGAATGTGCGTGAGTGTGAATGTGTGTGTGTGTTTGTTTGTGCGGCGCAGCCACATTGCACCAAGCATCAACTTGTATGCACCAAACACTAATTTCTTGCTGCCCAAACAACCAGTTCTCTTCACGTACCGTGCTGCCGGCGGAGTTGTTCCTGCCGAGTTCACGAAATGCAGCCTGCGTTGCTGTGTTCGCTGGTGGCAGCAGCCTGTAGGCGGAGCAATCGACGTGCAGCACGCATGAGGCACGAGCAGCACTTGCAACGGGGCGCGAATATCCATGCAACGTTTCTGCACTGCCACACACACACACACACACACACACACACACACACACACACACACACACACACACACACACACACACATACCTGTCGCCATTCGACTCGAACCACACGGTGTAGAGGAAGCGCAGCGAGGTCTGTTTGGAGCTGTAGGTTGTAAATCCGTGGACCAAACGGTCACGCGCCTCCAAATAAAACGCCCACAACTGGTCCTTGAAGTCTGGAATGAACTTGAGGACACTTTGGGGTGTGGCTACGCCAAAATAAGAACATGCACCACAAGACAAAATGTGTGTGTGAATGAGAGGGATAAAGAGAGAGAGAGAGAGAGAGAGAGAGAGAGAGAGAGAGAGAGAGAGAGAGAGAGAGAGAGAGAGAGAGAGTGTGTGTGTGTGTGTGTGTGTGTGTGTGTGTGAATGTGTGTGTGTGTGAGAGTGTGTGCGTGTGAATGCGTGAGTGTGTCAAAGAGTGTGTGGGCAATGATGCCACTTGAGCACTCACTCAACCACCACACACACACACACACACACACACACACACACACACACACACACACACACACACACACACACACACGCGCGCGCGCACACAACCCGTCAAGAACACGAAATGCAGACAGCAGAGGTTATCCACTGCGCCAGACCACCACGTACCATCGTCGGAGGTTGAGTCATGACGGCGAGAGGAAGCGCGAATATCTGGCAGCGGGCTGCAGTACAGCATGTCCTTTGATCGGTTCACAAAGAGAAAATGGACGAGACCAGGGTACTTGAGTCGCACCTGGCGATATGGATCTGCATTTGCGCTTGCTCGCAGGCTCTCCAGCATGACTGGCTGCAAGAAGATGGACAGTTTTGCCAGCACTGCTTGCACCGCTTTCCCCTTGAGCGTCGTGTCTGACTTCAGGCAGCGGGACACAAACGTGCCAAACAAGCGGTCTCGTATGGCATTGTAGAGCCGATTCACCGCAGAGTCCGCGCCTTCAAACTCCTGCATTGTCCACTACAAGCAGGCACGGGCAACGGATACACACAAGTACATTTGTGTGCGTCAGTATGTGTGTGTGCGTGCGTGTGCGAGTGCGTGTGCGAGTGCGTGTGCGAGTGCGTGCGTGTGCCTTTGCCAGTGTGCGTGTGCTTTTGCCCGCGAGCGTGTGTTCCGTCTCACAACGATAATACACAGATTACAGGTGCAGCTCGCAAACATTCAAAACGCAACAGTGCCGTGGAACATACCCTGTTGCTGGGCTGCGTTGGCACTTCGATGTTGCACTCCAACTTTGCCGCAAACTTCGGGTAATCGCGTGTCAACCACCGCTTCACTGCAGTCAACACCTCTTTGGTCGCCTACAGTGGGGTGGTGGTGATGGTGATGGTGATTGTGGTGGTGGTGACGGTGGTGGTGACGGTGGTGGTAAGGGAGCGAGCGAGGGCATGGGTGAATATGATTGGAACAAAAAACACGGAGCCGACACGTGCGTGAGTGCTACAGTGTGCAAGGTTGATGTTGCCCTTAGATACCTCTCAATACACACACACACACACACACGCATACACACACATGCACACACATGCACACACACACACACATAAACACACATACACACGCATGCACACACACACACCCGGATGTTTGCGACCAGCTTCTTTGTTCGCTCCTCGCGAGCAATCACGTCAGCGTGGTGTTCCAGGTAGACTTGCACCAGCACATCGATCAACTCGTTGCTGCAAACACATGCAGAACACACACAACGCGTGTGGAGAGCGCAAAGGGGTGAGCGAAATCACGTGTGTGAGATAAGCAGCATTTGCATGTTCACACACATACATGAGATCATGCACGCACGCACACACACGCACACATGCACTCACGCATGCACCACGCCACGTCATCAAACAGGCCGGCAAAACACACCTGAGGGTAGAGGTGAGACCACCGCACGGTGTGAAGGGCGTCCATGCGTCCGGTGCAACGCGCACGCAGCAGTTGGCATTGACTGGCGGAGGCGCACATTGGGTATGCACACGCATGCACATGTGAGCGGGGGATCGAGAAGGGTAAGGAATGCAGAGCAAACAGGCGCAACCACTCGGGGGTGTGCGTTGCATACCTTCAACATGTGTGCGTGCGTGTGTGTGTTGATGGTACAGATGGGCAGTCATGACGCATCATCGCAGCACTTACATGCGCACAGTGCCATGGTCTTGCATTCCACTTCCTCGTCATCGTAACCCCGCACGTGCCATGGCTCTCGTGTAAGATCCGGCTCCACAGCCTGAAGAGAAGTGGGATGATTGATTGGTGGTGGGTCCAAGTGAGCATGCAGAGCATCTTGTCGTTGGCACGCACACACATTGTAAGGAAACGCGCAATGACAAGTGACAACAACCAAGTACACGCACGTGCATGTGAGCGCATGTGAGTGCTTGTGAGCACGAGTGCAGCTGTACGCACTGGGTCCTTGCAGCGCGCAATCCATTCCTGCGTGCCATCTGCAATCGTCGGCGAGATGACCCAGCCACCGTACTTGGCATCATGGAACATGTGCGTGCACTTGTTCTCGTGCTGGTATACCGTCCGCCCATTGTGTACATACCGGTCCTTCAGCTGTCACGTGGTGAGTGTGAGTGTGAGTGTGTGAGTGTGTGTGAGTGTGAGTGTGAGTACATACAAGAACTTAGCACGTACCAATGATCGAATACACACATATACACACACACACACACAACGACGTGCCGCTCACAATCGGGTAGTAGTCGCCGTTGACGCTGAGGATGGAATCCGCCGTCTCAAGTCCACCGCGCACAACGAGCACAGCACTGGTGGTCCATTGTGACGTTCAGGGGAAGGCGAGTGGCAAGTGAGCACGTGTGTGCGTCACATCATCAAGCACAAACTGCACATCAAAACACACAGACACAGACACACACAGACGCACACACATACACACCAAGCACACACACAAAGCACATGCGCAAGCACGCACGTGTTCTTGTGGTCTTCAAAGTACGGGGCGGTGGCATTTGTGGCGGCAACAAGATGAACCACGCGGTCCCACAGCTTAAACACACGCGCCATCTGCTCGGCGACGTTGCCCTGAAGGGAGTGTACATGTGTGTGTGTGTGTGTGTGTGTGTGTGTGTACACGTGTGTGTGTGTGTGTGTGTGAGTGTGTTCGGGTGCTTCAATGTTGGTTCGTAGTGAGCATGCGACGAGAGAGCAACAAGCGACTGTGTGTTTGTGTTGAGTTGCGTTTGCTCATCACTCAGGAGAGAACACATGAAGATTGAGACCTGGCAGTGACTCACCGGCCGGATGACCACCAAGTGCGCATCCTGCGTGATGGGTTGAACGTACTGACATCACGCAAACAGGAGAGGAAACGGGGGAGAGTGGGTTTGAACATGAGGGCGCACAGCCAAGAGAACATGAAGGGTACGTGCGGCTGTCAGCACAACAAGACAAAAAGACACACCACACCGACACCATATCACGCAATAAACAAACAAACAAACAAACAAACAAACAAACAAACAAACAAACAAACAAACAAACAAACAAACAAACAAACAAACAAACAAACACCGCATCCCAGAACACATACACACCATGACATAATGGTCCTTGGTGCCGTCAGCGGTGTGCAGGAAAATGTTCGTTCCGCTCAATGCAGCGGCCGACGACGACGACGACGCCGATGACGATGATGCTGATGCTGATGATGCATGACCAGTACCACCACCGCCGCCACTGTTGCTGCTACGCCCCCGCTGGCTGCCTCTCGCGCTGCTTGCACCACCATCACTCGCTGTACCGGCATCGCTGC
>NW_004754916.1:1177588-1182588 GCF_000188695.1 Salpingoeca rosetta | reverse complement strand
TATGCCCCCCTCTCCCTTCACGTCACGTGGCAAGCATGCGATTGCACCTCCAAGAGAAGACCAAGGCGGGCGGCCCGCTGAATGTTCTGTGATTTGTCTTTGCTCTTCAGTGCCGCAACTGCACGTCAACGGTGACAGCGTGAGCCCGCACAACAACATGTGTATATGCAGTCTGTTCAAGGAGTGATGTGTCCAACATCAACGATGATACCATCGTTGCCCACCCTTCACATCATATGTTATCACCGATGGCATGTTTCACCCTTCACGACAATCTGCACGAGCATGATGATCACATGTGCTCACCTCCTCCATGCAGCATACGGATGAGGTCATACAAGATGACAATCTTGCGCTCCAACCACTGCGGTGGCAGCGTGCCATCGATGATCAGGAACTGGTACCCGTCAAACTGAACGCAAGACGAAGCGAGGTGAGCGGGTGCGCACGTCCGCTGTTCAGCGAAGCGGTGCGGGGACACTCCACCTGCTCTCACACACGTACACGCACACGTACACTCGCACGCATACACGCACACACACATACACACTCACTTACACTCACTCACACTCACTCACGCGCGCATACACATACACATACACAAGTGTGTGTGTGTGTATGTGTGTGTACCTCTCGCATGACAATGGAGTGGCCGGAAGGGGTGATGCCGTAGTAGAATTCCTGCTTCGGCCCAGCTTCCGTCACCTGCATCACATGAGACACACGACAAAGCAAGGAATAAGCATGGCTATGCAATGCGCTGTGGTGCATGTGTTTCGGCTGCACGTTTGAGGAGACAATGGGAGGTGCGTGTGCAGGCTACGCACGTGTGTTGAGACGATGATGGGTGCAAACACTTCCTGCAACGACTCTGGAGTCGGTTCATCATCAATGCTGCCGGCATCCTCCTTCCCATATTTCTTCCGTCGCTCCTCCGCGCGCTGTGCGGGATGGCAAAGGAATAGCGATCGTGAAGGGTGAGTGCAAGAGAGCGCGCAGTGTGCGTGCGTGCATGTGTGTGTGTTGGTGGGTTCTGTACTTCAATGCCACAAAGAGATGCAATCACAAAGGGAGTCAATCACATCACGATAGTTAACACACAAGTGCACAAGTGCACAAGTGCACACACACACACACACATGCACAAACGATGCTCTTGCGCACCTTGATGGCCATGATCCTGAGCCACTTGTGTGCTTCCTCGTTGGCGTGAAAGAAGATGGGGTGGGCCATCTCCTTGGTCATGACCGTGGAGACTTGGATGTTGTGTTCCTCAACATGATCCCAATCACCACACTCGGTGCTCCAGTCCAACACGCTCGTCATACCGTCCGTGTGTATGTATGTACGTGTGCTGTGTGTGTGTGTGTGTGTGTGTGTGTGCCGTTGGCTATTGTGTGTGTGTGTGTGTGTGTGTGTGTGTGTGTGTGTGTGTGTGTGTGTGTGTGTGTGTGTGTGTGTGTCTGTGTGTGTGTGTGTGTGTCTGTGTGTGTGTGTGTGTGTGTGTGTGTGTCACAAGTGTCCTCCACTCACTCCGGCTCACTCACGCTCATTTATGTGCACTATATTTTTGACTGTCGTGTCGACAAGATGGGCAAGCGCAAGGCAAGCGATGCTTCTGTGGCCAAGAAGGCCAAGACCACTGACAATGGCAGTGGTGGTGGTGGTGCTGGTAGTGCTGCTGGTAGAGTGAGCGCGGAGGGCATTACGGGGCTTGTTGACACCGTGAAGCAGGACCTGGAGGCCATCAAGACTGCTGCCTTGGCGAATGCCGACGAAGAAGATACCGCAACCACGGATGAGCTGAACGCTCGTTTGAAGACGTTTGCCGCCAAGGTCACCGCCATCAAGATCCTTGCACGTCAACTGGCTGTGCGTGTCGTCGATTCCACAGAGCGCGTCAAGCAGGTGTGTGCGTGTGTGCGTTTGCACGTGTGCGTATGTACGTGTGCGTTTGTATGTATGTATGTGTATGAGTGTGCGTGCGTTTATTCGCGCGTGAATGTGTGCGTGTGTACGTATGCTTTGTGTGTGCATATGTGTGAGCGAAACGTACATTCGCGTGACATGAACATGTTTTTCTGCATCCACTAACCCAATGGCTCACGTGCACGCACACCAATGTGGCACTGTATGTATGATCATAGGCCAAACAAGGCATGGAGGCGACGCACCTGCAGCTGCAGAACGTGTTGTACGAACACCTCCACGTGCTCAACGAAATCAAGACCTGTCAAAGCTACCGGTATGTTGCGGGCATGTTCACGGAGTTGTTGTGCACGTGCGGTCGCCTCCACATGTGCACAAACACGCTTCCACAAACATCCACTCCTCACATCATCGCGCCATCAACTGACACACTCACTGTGGCGTGCATCAGGTCGCGAGCAGAGGACCTGGAGCTTGTCACGCGGGACGAATATCTTGCGTCGGATGCAGCGAGTGGCGAAGACAAAGACGAGCACCACGAGATGCTCGGCCGCCTCCAGTTCGAGGCCGAGGAGCGCGCAAGGTGTTATGTGTGTGTGTGTGTGTCTGTGCATCTGTGCTCTGTGTGTGTCTATGTGTCTGTGTGTCCGTGTGATGTGTTTACGTGCGTGTCTCTGTCACTGCCCTCCCCCCCCCCACACACACTCTGTGCGTCTCTGTGTCACCGTGCTTTACCTGACTGCCACTCATACATTGACTGTCCATTCACCTCCCTGACCGTCGCCTCTCACCCACACCAACCAACTCCCCCCTCCCCTCTTCCCTTCACCCTTTCATCCCCTTCAAGGCTGCGGAGTGATCTTGAGGAGCGGCAGTACCGCAAGACCGCCATCTCCAATATCAACGAGAAGAAGCGCGCCATGATCAAGGCCGCGCCAGATGCAGTCACGCACCTGCTTGACGCGTGCAACAAGTGCTCAGACGTGTTTGGCCCAGCCAGCATGCCCCACGATGAGCTGTTGGCCAAGTTCAGGGCGTCCCACCCACTGGCTGATCGCCTACCTGCCCCGCTCCACGCTTTGCTCATGACTGTCGCAGGCTACAACATCGCATACGAAGGTAAGTGTGTGTGTGTGTGTGTATACATGCGATCTTGTGCTTGTATGTGTGTGTATACGTGCGTGCGATCTTGTGCTTGTGCTTGTGCTTGTGCTTGTGCTTGTGCTTGTGTGTGTGCTTGTGTGTGTGTCTGTGTATACGTGCGATCTTGTGCTTATGTGTGTGTGTCTGTGATCTTGTGCCACCGACTTGCACGTGCGCCTTCACCTCACACCAAGTCTCATCCACGCCCATTCTCTTCAACCCACACACACACACACACACACACACACACACACACACACACACACACACACACACACACACACACACACACACACACACACACACAGCGCGATCATGGAGTGTTCACATCGCCGGCGACGCCGCTGCGGTGGATAAGTTCGAGGCAGAGGTGGACGCGTGCGAAACATACATGTACGCATTGGCGCGCAAGGAGCAGGGCGACAACGACGACGTCGAAGATGAAAGAGATGAGGATGATGAAGACGAGGAGGAAGGTGGCAAGCGAAGCAAGGATGCACACAAGAGCCAAACTGGACAGTCAAAGACAGCGGTGAGCATGTTGTCGTGTATGTGTGTGAAGACGTGTGTGTGTGTGTACGTGCATATGTGTTCGCGCGCGTGTGTGTACGTGCACGTGCACGCATGTTCATGCATACGTGTTGACTTGCGTATGCGCGTTTTGCAACCACCCACAACATGTCATCACCTTCATGTCATCACCATCGCCACCAGACGGCGCCAGCCAACCTCCACCAGCTGCTGTTCACGCCGCACCCGCTCTCCCTCGAGCTCAAGTCAACGCCAGATGCAGGTGCGCGTGTGTGTATGTGTGTATGTGTGTATGTGTGTATATGTGCGTATGTGTGTATGCGTGTGTATGTGTGTGTATGCGTATGTCTGTACGTTGTATGGAACAGGCTCGCTTCGTGACCACTTGTGCCTCACCGCGGCTCCTCTGTCCTCTCTCCACCTTTTCGTATCCACCGCTGCCTTCATCCCCACCACCAGCGAAATCGCTTCGTCTCGTGTTCCGCCATTACCCGCTCCTCCACATCGTCACCACCACGGAGCAGAGCCCAAAGACACAGCGTACGTTCGTGTGGGCGAACGTGTGTATGTGTCTGTGTACATGTGTGTGTATGCGTCTGGGTGCATGTGTGTATGTGTGTGTGTGTGTATGTATGTGTCTGTGTACATGTGTATATGTGCATGTGTGTGTGTGTGTGTTGCTGTTTGCGATTGACCAACATCCCATCGCACACCGCACACCGGCCACGTCTATCCATCCATTCCTCACCACCACCGCCATCATCGCCAGTGCCTGTGCTGCAGCACGTTGCTCCGGCAGACAGCGGCAAGACCCCTTCGTCTCCATCGTCGCCGGCATCGCCACCACCGCCCGTCATGTTCATGCTCGACAGACTCGGGTGCGTCTGTCTGCTTGTCTTTGTGTGTGTGTGTGTGTGTGTGTGTGTGTGTGTGTGTGTGTGTGTGTGTGTGTGTGTGTGTGTGTGCGTGTGTGCGTGTATGTGTGTCTGTATGTATCTATGTGCGTCTGTATGTGTGTGTGTGTGTGTTGGCGCGTGTACTCGCCTTGTTGTGATCCAAGACGCCACTCACCATCTCACTATCTCATCCACCTTCCCTCCACCTCTCCCCCATTCGTCAGCGTGGAGGATTACCGCCCTCGCCTGACCGGCACCATCGTGCCCGCCGTCCAGGACATCGCGGGACTCACAGACGCAGGTCGCAAAACACGCCCATGGCATTGGTGGCATTAGTGGTATTGGTGGTGGTGGTGGTGGTGGTGGTGGTGGTGAGAGAATTGGTTGAGGGCGGTGGTCGACAGTGAAGGGTGGGGCTTGAAGCGACAATGTGTGTGTGTGTGTGTGTGTGTGTGTGTGTGTGTGTGTGTGTGTGTGTGTGTGTGTGTGTGTGTTGTTGTT
>NW_004754916.1:1174051-1176671 GCF_000188695.1 Salpingoeca rosetta | reverse complement strand
TCGTGTGTGTGTGTGTGTGTGTGTGTGTGTGTGTGTGTGTGTGTGTGTGTGTGTGTGTGTGTGTGTGTGTGTGTGTGTCTTACGTTCCTTCGATGAAGGTCTGTCTCATTTGTTGTGTTTGCTTTTGGCAAGTGCTCACGCTGTCCATATTCCATCATTCATGTTTCGTTACCTCTGACGTGCGCACTCATTTCCATCTCTCTGTCTTTGTGGCTGCAGATGTGTCTTGACTTGGTCGCTGAGTTGCAGGACAGCATTCGCAAGGACCAACCGAGCCAGTGGTGCAAAGCAATCTACAAGTCAGTTTGCTTTCGGTTGCTTGGTTGTTTGGTTGTTTAGTTGTTTGGTTGTTTAGTTGGTTGGTTGTTTGGTTGTTTGGTTGTTTGGTTGTTTGGTTGTCGCTTCCTACAGGTTGCAGCTTGTTACATGTTACAATAGCTGTTGTTGCAACCTTGCATCACTGCGAGTGCCTTGACAATACATCTCCTTCCACCTCCCTTCACCATCATCAACACCGGCTTCCGTCTGCAGTGGCCCTGAGCACAGTCTCCCGTTCCACTGGGACGCCGATGCACGACTCTTCGTGCTCCCACACGCGTCTACATGATCACAGCCTGTAGCCACACGACCACAACCGCACCACCCACACGACTGCAGCTGCAGAAACATGATCGACTTGCATTTACGACAATCGCCACCTCCATGCCATCCAAGCCACATGTGTCCACCCACGTCTCCCTTGCTCGCCCGCTTCTTGGCTGCTGTCTGGTCGTGTCATTGGTTTCGTTTATTCAGTGGTGCTGACAGTGGTTCACGTTGAAAAAGAAATGCACATCATGAGCACATGCATAGCAGGCAACAAGAGCGCAATACACACATCAATCACACACACACACGCACACACACACACACACGCACACACACACACACACACACACACACACACACACACACACACACACACACACACACAACACACACACACACACACACACCACAAACAACCCCTACAATACCCAACACTACCCATCTCTCTCCTGTTCTCAAACGCAACTTCACGCCACCACCATGAAAGTGTCATTGTTTGGCGGTGAGGTGAGCCCTTGAGTCGTCAAAGACAGACTGGAGCGTGAACGCCTCAGCCAACACCAACTCAATCTCATCAAAGCCCCACGTCGACGTGGGCAGATTCTGCAGTCCATACAACAGCGACTGCAACGGCACGATGGTGGTCGCGGCAGTGGTTGTGGCGCGGAGGGGAGAAGGGTGTTGAGTTGCAGAGTGACGCACGCGCACACACACACACACACACACACACACACACACACACACACACACACACACAACACGCATGTACCCACACACACACACACACACACACACACACACACACACACACACACACACACACACACACACACACACACACACACACACACACACACTCACCACCACACACACACACACACAACACAACACACACACTCGCACAACACACACACACACACGCGTGCACCCATGCACACACACACACACACACACCACACACACACACACACACACACACGCATGCACACACACACACACACACAGCACGGCTGACCTGGAAGTCATCCCTGGCCTGGAGCTGTTTTGAAAACATCTTCAGAAACGCCGCGCACACATACACGTGGAACGACGCAAAGCCATCCTTTTCCGACAAACACGTGTCCCACTGCCCCGAATACAAATTGAGGTGGTGGTGTGGAACGTGGATGAGAAGAAGAGGAAGTGGAGTGGTGGTGGTGGTGGTTGTTGTTGTTGTTGTTGTTGTTGTTGTTGTGAAGTACGAGCTGCGCCACAGACCATGGATGAAGGCAAGAGCAGCCAGCACGAACAACCACCGCCACAACGAAACGAACAAGCAAGGCCAAAACCAACTCAGCAACACAATTTCCAAATCACGCCGCCATCACTCAGACAACGCGGCCACCCCCCCCACCCCCACAACGCACGAGTCTGATGGTGCAGTGAAGAGGGAGTTCGCGCATGAGAAGGCAGTTGATCCATCGAAAGGCGAACTGCACAAACAGCACACCCGTCGACTCAAGATGGTCAAACAGATCGCCTTATGGTGGTGTCAGGGGTGGTGGCGGTGACAGGTGTGCACAGAGCTGACATGAGTGCTGATAACGAGTGAGGTGAATCCCACAGCCACGCACCCCTTTGATGCACGAACACAAACACATGCACACACTGAGACAGACATACCCACACAACCCAATTCACAACGGAACCCAACGCATCTCCCTTCTTCCCTTGCCCACCCCCCCCCTGCTTCCTCGCCGCCACGAGCGCGTACGGTCGATGCGTTTGATGACGTCCTGCAAACGGGCAATCTTGTGGTGGATGCCCGGCTGTGCAGTCGTGTAGTTGTCCTGAATACCGTCCAGCAGACGTGAGAGGCACCAGAAGCTGTCTGCCTCCACATCCGCCAGCAGCACCGGTGGGACAGTGGTCACGTCGCACACGGCAAAGTCGCAATCGAGGACGTCGTCAATGAAGACGGCGATGAATGGCGTGACAAGGTCGTTCATGCCCTGCACATATCCGCTGCCGGGGTGGCGGATGGCCCAGATGT
>NW_004754916.1:1141551-1171551 GCF_000188695.1 Salpingoeca rosetta | reverse complement strand
CACACACACACGCATACTTACTTGGATGGGGAGCCGTCTGCTCTCTTCTTCCAAAACCCGCCTCCAAATGACTTTGGCGTCGACGTCATGGCGATGTCCGATCCACACAGAACAGCACCGCTTCACACACATCAACAGCACAACAACACTCCGCTCCAACAAACAAGGCAAAGAAGCGAGCACCAACAACACCCCGTCTGTCTGTCTTCTCTGCTTGCTTGTTGGACCGAAAATTGTTTACATTTTCGCCAAATTTCTACAATCACGGCCAAACCAACAAACAGGCAGGGCAGAAAGAAAAGCCACGTTCTCTCTCTGCCGCTGTTGTGCTTTGTGTCTGACAGAGCACAGACCGCCGACGCACGCTTCACCAACCAACTGCACATCGCACAACATAAGCAACCCTTCCCACCACCCTTCTTCGCTCCCCTCCTGCGTGTTAGCAGTGCCTTGTGCGCAGGTGACGCACACGCCTTCTTAGCTCGCTGTGCCAACCAGAAACCACATCTGTGTTCCAGGAGACACGTGCCATCATGTTGTATGGCATGCTGCATGCTGTGCTGTGCTTTGTGTTGTGGCTGTCCACGACGCTGCAAGGGCTATGGAGGAGCGTGCGTGAGCTGTACATGCTACCACTCGCCTTCTCGGGACTCTCAGTTAGGCAAATACAGCAGCGGGCGCGCAGATGGCAGAAAATACCTGCCCACATCTGCTTGGCAGTGACGGATGGCCCTGTCACCTACGAACCGCTGGCCCGCCTCGTCATGTGGTGCATGGCATCAGGCGTCAAACACATCACCATATGGGACAACCAAGGTGCGTATAGAACGTGTGTGTGCGTGGCATTTGTCTGTGTGTGTGTGTGCACTTTGTGTCAGCAAACTGTTCACCGTGTTTGTCGTGCACATCATCATTGTCACCATTCACATTTGCCACACACACACACACACACACACACACACACACACACACACACACACACACACACACACACACACACACACACACACACACACAACACATTTTGCAGGGCTGTGCAAGGGATCGTCGAGCCTGCTGCGTCAATATTTGCAAAAGGCGCATGTGGCGTACTTTGGGAGCTCGTGTGCAAGCCACCCGCTTGTGTTTGACGAAGCAATACTGGCTGCATCGCAAAAGCGGCCGTGTGCTTCCACAACTCCCGAAGAAGAAGGGTGCAAGGGAGCAGATGTGCAGTCGGGAACTGGCACTCGCATACACTTTTGCGACGACGACGAAGGCAGACCGGCCATCGTCAAAGTACGTGTGCCTGTGTGTGTGCGTGTGTGTGTGCGTGTGTGTGTGCGTGTGCGTGCCTGTGTGTGTGTGTGTGTGCGCGCGCGTGCCTCTGTGTGTGTGTGTGTGTGTGTGTGTGTGTGTGTGTGTGTGTGTGTGTGTGTGCCTGTGTGCGTGCATGCTCTTACGCGCGCATGTGTGTGTGTGTGTGTGTGTGCTTCTGCGTGTGTCTCAACCACGTCTTGCTGTTGCTGCCTGCTGCAACTCGTGTATCCTTGTGAACTGCACAAGAGATGCCCAATTCACGGCCACGCTGTCCTACACACAATAACATCTTACATTCTCGTCTGCTCTCGTCCTATCCAGGCGGTACAAGAGGCGGCGCGCCTGCAGAGGAATGTTGATGTTGCGTGGCTCGACGCAAAGCTCACAGGTCGGCAGGGAGGGATGGTGTGTGTGTATGTGTGTGTATGTGCTTGTGTGTGTGTGTGTGTATGTGCTTGTGTGTGTGTGTGTGTATGTGCTTGTGTGTATGTATGTGTGTAGTTTGGCTCGTTTCGTCCCCACCTGTCAAAGGAAAGGCACCACACTCACCTGCAAACACGTATACATGCACACATGCACATGCAATCACATCCGCGCCTTGCAGCGACTGTGCCTGAACTTGATCTTGTGCTGATGTTTTCGCGGGAACCCGTCCTTCACGGCCTCCTGCCCTGGCACATGCGCGTTGCTGAGATCTTGTAAGCGCGTCTGATGCTTGTGTAGTTTGGTTGTTTGTCTGTTCGAGTGCTCTGCACAAGCACACACACACACACACACACACACACACACACACACACACACACACACACACACACACACACACACACACTCACACACACAAGCATACCCGCACTGCACGCGCACGCTCTCACATGATCTCTCACCTACCCTCACTGCTCATCTCCCGCCTACGTCCTCCCGCCTTCTCAGGTTCTGTGGGCCTCATCGCCACGTAACTGCCCGCACGTTTATTCGCGCCATGAACTCGTTTTCTAGGTGTGAGCAGCGCTTTGGCAGGTGATGAATGGAGGGTGATCGGCTGTGACAACAACAACAACAACAACAACAACAACAACAACAACAACAACAACAACAACAACAACAACAACAACAACAACAACAACAACAACAACAACAACCCCTGTTCCCACGCCACGTGCTTTGGCTGGGCGTAGAAGGCTCGTAAGGCGTTGCTTTGTCGCTTGAGCGTGCTTGTCGTGCTTGCTGTAATTTTTTCTTCGGTCTGTTAGTGAGTGCAAATACACAAGCCTGGTGTCACTTCAAGTGAGGTTAATGTCACTGAGCTGGGAACGTATCAAGCATGTGGTGGCGAAGACATACAGGGCAGCAAAGAGAAAAGGCGATCACGGACGCATACTGATAACCTGATATGCAACACACACACACACACACACACACACACACACACACACACACACACACACACACACACACACACACATGAACTCGCACCCTCGCATCCACAACCCTCTCCTCCCTGTCTCTTTTCACTTCGCGCCACTCGCCCCCATCTCAATGGCGTTGCGCCAGTCGGCAAGCGTCAGCTCCGAACGGGCGTCCAGGCGGAAGACAAAGGTTCGCCCAGGCACGGCAACATGCAGCTCCTCACGATCCTGAGTAAGCTCAGCTGACTGCACGGTTGAAAGCGGGATGTGTCTGCGAGCTGCTCGCTCAGGCGCTGTGCTGTACAGCAGGTGACCACCGTCAAGCATGCACCACCGGGTGCGAAAAGCGGTGTTCCATCGCCCGCGCTTCTGCAACCAACCGGCCAAGGGCTGGGTGGAATGCTTGCAAGCATCATCGTGCAGCGCTGTTGTCGATGCAACATTGCCGCCGCCGACGTCGGTTTGACGAGAAGATGAAACAGGAGCTTTTCCTGTCTGCCCCTCCTCCTCCTCCTCCTCCTCCTCCTCCTCCTCCTCCTCCTCCTCCTCCTCCTCCTCCTCCTCCTCCTCCTCCTCCTCCTCCTCCTCCTCCTCCTCCTCCTCCTCCTCACTGTCGCTGCCTGTGGTTGCTGGGTCACGTACTCCAGAGTGAACATGCGCGGCAGCGCCGAGAAACCTCAACAGCAGATTGCGCCGTGCAGTGGACGAGCGGTGCACAACAGCAGATGAGATGAACCGAAGAAGCAGATTGCGATTGGCGGTCGTTTCTTGTTGCTGAGGTGAAGAGGTGGGTGAGGCAGGCTGATGTTCCGTCGGCGCGCTCTGCTCGCGGCTCACCGCACCAGCTTGAATGAGCTGCAAGCTCTGCGCAGCCCTGCGTGTGTTGGGGTGGTCTGGCCCGAGCGTGGCCATGTAAATGCTGTGGGCCCGCTGGATGTAGGTACGTGCCTGCTCCACGTCGCCGCTTTGGAATTGCAGTATGCCGACTTTGAGGTAAGCGGTTGCTGTGTCAGGGTGTTTCTCGCCCAGCGTCCTAGCTGTAATGGCGAGCGCCTTCTTGTAGCACTGCATTGCCTTGATGTAATCGCTCTTGCCGACATATGCGCGGCCCATGGACTTGTAGGTCTGCGCTGTGTTGGGGTGGTTCTCGCCCAGCGTCTCCACAAACACCTGCAGCGCTTTCTCGGCGTGCTCAATGGCCATGTCGTGTTTGCCCTGCTTGTAGTAGGCGTTGCCGAGATTTCCGTACGTCTGTGCTGTGCTTGGGTGCTTCTCTCCGAGGGTCTCCACCTTGACAGCGAGCGCCTTCTGAAATTGCTCGATGGCCTTGCCGTACTCGGCTTTGTTCTCGTATGCGCCACCAATGTTGTTGTAGACCAAGGCTGTGTCTGGGTGCCTCTCGCCCAGCGTCTCGGCCTTGATGGCCAGGCTCCTCTCAAAGTATTTGATGGCCTGATCATTCTCGCCCTTCTGCAAGTAGGGGAGGCCGAAGTTGCCGTACGTGTGCGCTGTGCTCGGGTGTTTCTCTCCCAGCACCTCCACTTTGATGGCGAGGGCCTTCTCAAAGTGCTCAATTGCCTTGTCGTACTCGCCCGTCTTGGTGTATGCGATGCCGAGACTATCGTACAAGCCGGCCACGTTCCTTCCATCTTCTCCTTCAGTGCGAAGCGCAATTGGCAGTGCGGTCTCGTAGTATGCAATTGCCTTGCCGTGCTCGCCAAACTCGTGCATTACACTCCCAACTTGAGTGCATAGTGCTGCAAATGCCGCTGTCTCGTCTTCGCCTCTTGCCCGCATGGCCTCCACCGCAGCGACCATCTTGTGCAGGCACCACGCGCGCAGCTGGTCCTTCACGGCCTGGTTGAGAGCCGCAAAGCCCACGCCGTTCTGGATGGCCTCGAAGATCATATCCTTGTCGTGTGGATTGAAGGCCTCTGCCCGTTCTGCCTGCACGCGCACCAGCGTATCCGTGACGGCTTCAAAGTCGCCGCGGATGGCCTCCTCCAGCGCCTTCTCCTCGCTGTTGGGCAGGCGGATGTTGACCTCTGTGCCCTCGTTGCTGATGCCGCAGAAGATCTCCCACAGGCACCACGCACGGGTCAGTGGCACGGGGTCACGCCACGGCATCAACACCAGCAGCACGCGCCCAATGTTGGCAATCGACTCCTTGAACGTGGTGCTCCACCTGCGGGTGTGGTGGGGGGAGAGGAGAGGGCCAGTGTGTGAGGAAGTTGGAGTGTGCAAGAAACGGGGAGGTATAGCACGCAGGCGCACACACAGCTGCACACACACACACACACACACACACACACACACACACACACACACACACACACACTCACACACAGCTCCACACACACACACACACACACACACACACACACACACACACACACACACACACACACACACACACACACACACACACACAACGCACCACTCTTGTGGGAGGTTGGCGGTGATGTTGGCGTTTTGGTTGTTCATGAAGAGGTCAAACCAGAAGAACACGGGCTGGCTGTCTTCCTTCCGTACTCTTTGTTCCTCCGCAAACTCCAGCAGCACGTTGAGCACGTCTGCGATCTTGTATCGCCACGCGTGCGACACAAACACGGTGGCCTTGCCCACATGTTCATGTGATGACTGCTTGCGCAAAAGATCGACGTACGCGCAGTTGTCCTGGCGCGTGCGTGGCACCACAAGCTGCTTGCAGGCATCCTCCGTTGTCATCTCAGTGTAAGTGTCGGGGAACTCGCTCTTCAGGTCTGCGAGGAAGGTCTTGACCGCATCCACAGACACGCCGTCTGTCAGGCGGTGCTCACTGTCATCAGCCATCATGCTTGGGTGCGCGCGCGTGTGTGTTTGTGTGTGTGTGAGTGTGGGTTTGTGGGGCGTGGTCAACTTTGCCGATGCGTGAAATCGTGGTTTGTGTTGTTTTTGATGCGCACCAACCACTGTCCGCTTGCTTGACTTCTCATGGAAACTCCTGCTGTGTGACACAGGAAGAAGATTGTATCTTCTGTGTTTGTATCTGCTCAGATGCCCAACATCTGACGACCAACAAGAACACACAAAGCACAACCCTCCATGCAACATACAAAAGGAAATGAGGTGTAAAGAAGAAAGAAAACACTGTTTGAAGGTTTGAAATGAAGCACACGCGTATTGCCCCAACCGCGGCAAGGTCTGAAAGTCAGTTCAATTCCAAACACACACACAACACACTGGTCCTCTCTCTCTCTCACTCTCTCACTCTCTCACTCAACACATCCTCTCGTTCATGCACAACACACACGCTCACACACACACACACACACATCCTCTCCCTCTCTCACAGCAACAGTTGCAACAACAGCACCATGACAAACACACCAGCCAGCACTGCCATCTTCCTCGGTATCATGCCTGGGATTCGTTGGCATCAGCATCGCTCTCCTCCGGAATCGGTGCCACCACTGTTCGCTGCTGCTGCTGTTGGGATGGCCGACGCGGCGGCGGTGGACGGTTGACGCGAGGGAGCGCACGTGGCTGCAGCCGTGGCAAGCTCTGTGGTGCGCGGATGCCTGGGCGCAACTGCGGCAGCGTACCAGGCGTGCTCGGCTCAGAACCACCGGGGCCTTGTCGCGATCGCAGCGACGGCACGCGAAGGGCTGGTCGCAGTGTCAGAGCAGACGGTGCGGGCACAGTTCCACCAGGCGCAGCCGACAACGACGAGGATGATGATGACGACGACGGCAGTCGCGGCACACGTGGAGGCATGCCCCGAGGTGGTGTTGTCGTGGATGTCAGTGGTGCCAGCGGGTCTTGCCGCTGTCGTTGTTGTTGTTGTTGTTGTTGTTGTTGTTGGCCATCGCCACCCAAAGACGCGCTGCTTCGCGGAGAGAAAGGCAGTGCGGCCCCGTGCGTGCCGCTGGCGCCATCATCATCATCATCACCACCACCAGTGCGATCGCTGCTGCCGCCCTTGCTGAATTCAGTCTCGTCCACTTGCGGTGACGTCGCAGATGCAACGGAGAGCCGGCGCGCAGGTGTAGTTGCAGGAGTGGAAGCAGCACCCCCGCTCACTTGATGCTCGCCGTCACCGTCACCAGCGCCTGTTGCTGCTGTTGTAGCCGTGGCCATTGTCGACAAGGATGAGCGCCGTGTCCATGCAAGGCGCGTGGAGGCGGTTTGGGCCACCTGATCACGTGCGTCGTCGCCAGTGAGTTGCGCGCCCTCGTCCTCCTCGCCTTCCTCGTCCACCTCCACCAGCTGCTCCGGCATGACCACGCTGCTGGTGCGTCGCATGAACCGCGGCAGCAGCTGCGCAACAGAGGACCTTCTGCTGGTGTTGGACGACGCGGCAAGCGACCGCCGTCCAAGATCAACCATCTCCAGCGTGCTCTCGTCGTCCACGCTCTTGCCGCCGAGTTTCGCCTTTCCTTCGCGTCCGCCAATTCGCCCCTGCAGCAGCAGCACGAGCGCCACGAGCATGGCCAGGGCGGCGGCAATGGCAAACGCAATGCCCACCCAGAAGCCAGAACCGAGCGAGCCGCTGCTGCCACTTCCGCCTGTGTTTCCGCCACCAGACACCATGGTCACGTTGTACAGCTCAAACGTCGTGGAGTCGTACACGAACCGTGCCTGGCGCGTGTCAATCAAGGTGTTGAGGTCCTCAACATACCCGTCCAGCACCGTCGCATTGCCGCCGTTGCCGTCAGGCTCAACGAGATAAAAGTCCACCACCAGCGTCTGCCGGTTGCCCGTGCCGTTGATGACAGACACAACCTCGACGCCTGCCACCTGACTGTCCTGCAGGGAGAGCAACTGCACCATGGACTGGTAGAATGTGCCCACAAAGCCCGTCAGCCACGCCGCAGACTCGGCATTCGTCTCCGTTTCGTATGTGTACGCGCGAAGGTGGTAGGCAAGCACGTCACCTGAAGGTGCTGCTGGCACCGTGACATTCACCTCGCCCGTCGTTGAGGAAGCGTAGTAGTACCCGGCCACCTGTAGGTTACCAGCTGTGCAGCGGCACTCAAGCTGGTCCACGCCTTGCTCCCCCGTGTTGGGCGCAAAGTAGCTGCAGCGGGAATCCGCCAACCACAGATGCTGCGACGCGTCATACACAAGACACTCAAACTCCGGTGCTGACACAGAGGGGCCTTCCCGACGCACGCGCACAGCATCGCTCCCATCCCTGCTCGCGCCATTGCTACTGCTGTTGCTGTCAACGTTGCTGCTGGTGACGACATGTGGTGTGTTCACGCGGTCGTGCGCAGCCACGTCATCGCTGCTGCTGCTGCTACTGCTGCTCCTTCTGCGACGCTGAGGTGAACTGTCTGTCGTGCCAGCTGGCGCTGCCTCGGTGATGGGCAGGAACAGCGACAGCGCCGGGTCAAGCGACGCAACCTGCACCGTGTGCAAGGAGGTCTGGTCGTAGAAGCGCATGTCAAGCAGCGGGCTCGCGCGACGGAACGCAGGCTCGTCCTGAAACGCCGTTGTCATGTCCGCGTTGAAGAGAACAGCGGCACTGCACACGCCAGCGCACCGGCTTGCAGGGGCGGGGTCATCGCACGCCCACCGCTCGAAGCGCGCTTCAAAGTCGCTGCCGTAGTCGAGTTGCGTCGTGTCGACAGTCTGCACGCTGGCGCCAGAGAGCACGGCAACCTCCAAGTGGAACAGGTCATTCTCCAGCTGGTACGGCCGTGCCTTGAAGGACAGGCGACGACATTCCACGCGCGCAATCACTTGCAGCAGTGTGTTCAGCCGCGCCTTGAGGGCGGCGTTGGTGGCCGTGAACGAGTCAAGCGCAATGGCGCTCGAATAAATGTCAGTCATCGCAAGGCCCTGCTGGGGCGTGACGCTGCTGCTGCTGCCGTACCCGCCATCCACAGCGCCGCTCGCCCTCCTCCGCCTGTTGCTGTTGCTGTTGCTGTTGCTGTTGTTGTTGTTGCTGTTGAGCAGGCCTTCCTCCTCCGCAGCCGGAATGAGGATGGCGCCAATGTGTTCCGTCAACTCACCCACACGACCGCGTGTTGTTTCGGACAGGAACGCACGCCTGTTTGCAACGACAGCCACTGCTGACAGCAACAAGTCTGCTTCCCCGTCTGTCAAAGAGGCAGAGGAGGAAGACGATGAGGAGCCAGACTGAAGCGACAGGGCAGCGCGCACGCTGTCCAAGACAACGCCGGCGACCGTGTCCACCACCACTGCAGCGTTTGTGGAGTCGCCTGTCATCCACAGAGCTTCAACGCCAACACGCACCGCCAGCGGCCAGTTGCCGGCGTCCAACGCAGCACTCACGTTGGCTGCCAACGCAGCCGCATCCACCGATGGGGTTGTTCCTGTGCCGGCTGTTGTTGCTGTGCTGGTCGCCACCTCCACCGTCGACTCCGCGGTGGCCCCAAGCCTGTCGCGCACCTGCAGCACAACAGACACGTGCGTGGTGGTGTTGCTTGCGGGAGCAGGCAGCACCACACCAGAGAGGCGACTGCTGTAATCAAACGTCGTCAGCCACACGCGCGTGGCTGGGTCAGCGCCAACGCCAAAGCGATACATCAGCGGATAGTGCAGGTCAGCGTCACCCCAGCCCTGAGCAGTCAGGCGAGCGCGTGTCACGCCCATGCCATTGTTCGTCATTGTCCACGACACCACATCCAGGGCGCCACCAGACGGCACGTGGTTGCCCACCACCGTCGCCTCGGCAAACCCGTGCTCAGCGGCCGTCGCTGCCGTGCACCTAAAGCGGTACGTTGCGCCAGACACGACAGCATCTGGGGGCAGGGTGAGCTGCAGGAACGTGCGCTGGGTGCCGTCGTCCAACGTCACCAGTGCAGCCAATTCTGCCTGCGTGTACGTGAGTGGCGTCAGAGCGGTTGCCTCCAAGTCAAGCCACGCCAACGGCTCCTCATCTTCATTCCCACCGCTGCCGCTGCTGCTGTCGGCGACCACGGACCATGTCGCAGATGCGAGCGCGGACGCGTGTGTCACTTCCACGACAACCGTCACGGGCAGGGACGGGTTGACCACGGCGTGGGGCAGGAACACGTGCTCTGTGGGCGTGGGCACATACCCTTGCGCCACCCCAAACACGCGCAGCTGGGGTGCGACTGGCGCTTCCACCACCTCCACCACGGCGCGTGCGTCCACAAAGCGGCCGCCCTTGCGATACGTGGCCGTGAAGCGGTAGCTGCCGGCACCAAAGTCTGCCGCAGCCTGCGACAGCTGCGGCGTGGCAGGGAAGAGCAGCACGCTGGGCACATTGCCGTTTGCTGTCGTGCTGCATGGCTGGCTCAGGGCAATGTCTTCGCACCGCCAGCCAAACAGCTCCAGCTCGTCCGTGGCGTCGGGATCAGAGGACACAGACGCATCCAAGCTGATGGTGGCGTCCAATGGCACCGTGCGCCGCCCGCCCAGCAAGTCACCGCCAAGCACGCTCGCCTCAAGCGGCGTTGGCACGACGTCAAACACGGTGCTGGTGGACGCAAGCACGGGTGCCTCGGCATCCTCCGATGTCACTCGCACCGTCACCGTCAGCGTGTGCTGCTGATGGGGCAGCAGCAGTGTGCCCGAAACTGTAAACCACGGTGTTGGCGCACATGCAGAAGCAACAGCCAGCGGCGCTCCGCCATTGGACGCGCGGGCCGGCGAGAGTTGCCAGCAGTACTGCACATCTGCGCTGGTGCCGCTCGCAGCACCAAGAGCAGCAGCAATCGCTGTGCCAAGGCTTTCGCCCGCACACGTGTTCCCGTGCAGCGGCGCAACGGGGCGCACACGGACGGTGAGATCTGACGACGCATGCAGGACAGGCGGAATACCAAGGATCTCAAGCGACGCGACCTGTTGTGCACCACCGCCAACGCTGCCCTGTACCATCACCGTCGTGTCCACCGTAACGACGCTGCTGCGCACGCCCAGCGCGTCTTCAATGGCCAAGCCAAACGTGTATGTTGTGCCCGCACGCAGGAGGGAACTTGCAACCTCCACCACGACGCCTTCAGGGCCATCGCTGCTACCAGACACGCTGGCAAGGTGCGCTTCAAGCGCGGTCGTATCTTCGCCTCCGTGGGCCAGTGCACTCCAGTGGAACGTGGCTGGACGCCCGGCTGCCACGTGTGATGCGCTGGCATCCAGCAGCAGCCCTGCGCACGCCCGTACTTGTTGCGGCAGCGTGAAGCGGGGGATGGAGGGCTGGTAGTCATCAGGCAGGCCAACGACGACAGACCCAGACACGGCGTAGCTGTGCAGCTCACCGGCCACGTGAATGCCTGCGCCTGTGCTGAGGGTGTCCGCTGCCACATCACCGCTGGTGTCCACAGGTGCAAACCACACGCGGTCGCCAGGCAGCAGGGTTGCGTTGCGGCCCAGGGAAACGGTCAGTGTGTGCGTCGTCCACGTGCACGCGGTTGCATCCAGCGCGCTCCGTGATGCCGCCGTGAACACTGCGGCACACGGCTCCACAGGCAGCACGCCAACGTCAAACGTAACCACAAGGTGGCGGCCAGAGGCAGAGAAGCGGGCACTGGCCTGTGCAGCGCGGTGCACAAACGTGACAGTGGGCGTGGTGCCTGAAGCAGCCGCCACCACACCCTGGTGCACCAGCATCACCTCCATGGTCGCTGAGCGCTGCACTGAAGGCACGGCACACACGACCTCGGAAGATGACAGTGACAGGACGTCACTGCCAACAAGCGTGGGGACCGCATTTGCATCAGCATCAGCAGCACTTCCAGCACTTCCACTGGAGACGCGTGGGAAGAGGCCAAACAGGGCGTTGATGGTGGCCATCGATGCCTCCAAGCACGCAATCTGGTTCAGGTCCGCTGAGAACTCCACCAGCACGCTGCTGCCGGTGGGCAGCGGCTTGCCCGAGGCCGCGTCGCCATCACCACTCACAGTGAAGGTGACGCTGGCAATGTCGGGGCGGGCCTGGCGCAGGTGGCTCTCCACAGCATCCAGCGTGGTGAACGCTTGCTGCTCGTCATCCTCAATGTCAATCTCAATCTGTCGCGCAAACTGCAGCGGCCCAGCGACGCAGTTGATACGCCGCGCAAACCACTGCCCAGAGACCACACCGAGCAGGCCCGTGTCACTCGTCACAAACAGGCACCCTGTGGTCTCGTCTGCAGGGCCAAACGACGACAGCGCGCCGGACACGCGAATAGCGTCCACGGCCTCGCTCAAATTGGCAAGTGGGGCAGAGGACGGCGTCACGGCAAAGAGGTTGAACGTCTGCGTGTCGTAAGGGAACGCATTGACGTTGGTCGTGGGCGGGGCGCCAACAGATGCAGCATCACTCACCACAGCAACGGCAAGTGACGATGATGATGATGATGATGGTGACGATGACAGGGCAGACCCGTGCAGCTCCACCTCAAGGTCATAATCACCGACGGTCAGCGTCGAGAACACGCACGTGATCGTGGTCGAAGACGCCACCCACCCATATCCAGTGACGCTGCCACGGCCACTGCTGCTGACGGCACGGCAGGTCACGTCGCGTGCGCCGACATCTGGCGGGAAACCGCTCCCAGCGATTGTGAAGCGCACAGAGGCAGAGGATACGGGCACGACACGAGGTGTCACGCCACTCACGCCGGCGCAGTCAAGGAGCGTCGCGTTGTCCGGCTGCACGCAATCACCGCAGCTCGACACGATACGGGAACCAAAGCACTCACCACTGCAGTCGAGCACGGGCTCACCGCAATACGACACGCCTTGCAGCGCACACACGTCGCTGATCTGCGCGCCACCAAAACACACGCCAGCACAGTCCTTGTTGTAGTTGGCACTCAGGCCCGTTGCGCCTTCAACACACGCGCCACAGTCGTCCACAAACGCAGCGCCAAAGCACACGCCATCGCAATCCTTGTCGAGGTCGGGTGTTTGGCGCTCTGCGTCTCCGCCAAAGCAGGCGCCACAGTCGTCTCGCGACGCCACCCCAAAACACACGCCAGCGCAGTCCTTGTTCAGGTTCTGACCGCCACAGATGCCGCACTCGTCCACCTGCGCATTGGACAGCGGAACAAGGTCGCACCCCATGCAGGACGAGCCATCACCACCGCACTCCCCACACGCATCCTCCTGCACATTGGACGCAAGCACGCCATCGCACCCAGCGCACGCGCTGCCGTTTCCGCCGCACACCCCGCACGCATCGACGGACAGCTGGCTGCCAACCTCACCGTCACAGCCAAGGCGGTCCACAAACACGCTCACAACGCGGCTGCTGAAGGCTGTTGGGAACAGCAGCTGCTGCGGTGCCGAGGCGTCTGCAAGCATAGCCGTGTCACCGGCTCGGCCCACGCTCATATCCCAGTAGCGCACACGCAGCCACACCGAGGCATTGCCGCGTGGCCAGAAGTAGTTGGGCAGTGGGACGAAGCGCACACGCGAGTGGGGCGCCAGCAGCACCGCCTTCTGGTCGCTGGCATCCAGTGGGAACGCACGCCACTCCTGCGTCGAATCAAGCAGATACTGCCACGATCCGCGGCATCTGTCACCGTTACTGCTGCTTGTTGCTGTGGCTGTTGTTGTGATACAGTTTGCGACGCCAACAACAGCAAGGCCAATGGCCTGCCCATCTGCATCCACCGCATGCCCAGCAATGCTCTCGTCAACGCGCGATCCGTTCGCCGTCTGCGCTGTCACTTCGTATGGCACGGGCGCCAGCGTCACGTTCGCAGTCAGCGCACGTGGGGCATCTGCAACTGCGACCACACTCTGGCGAATGGTGATGGTGTGGGCTGTCGTGCTCGCTTGCCGTGCGAGCGCATGCAGCTTTCCATGCCACCCGCGCACCACCATCTCAAACAGACCATTCTCTTCTGCCGCCGGCACAAACCGCAGCAGCGACTGCAGCGGCACCACATCGCCTACAAGTGTCTCCTCAAACCCAGTCACGGACGCTGCTCGGCTCTGCCACACACCGGCGCTCTCCGATACGCTCTCAACGACGATGCCGTGATCGCGCGGCTGCACGAGCGTGTCGACATCGTCTGGGAACATCACAGCAACGGCCGTGCTGTTACACCATGTACCGGTACCATCGCAGCCGCCAGTGGTGAGCGCAGCCATGCCCGTCGCGGGGCCGCTCACCGTGGCAAATTGCAGGTGACCTTGCAGGAGTGATGTCAGCTGCACGCCGACATTCTGCAGCAGCGATGTGTCTTCAAGCAGGTTTGGCAGGTCCACGGTCACGTTCGTGCTCTCTGCAACTTGCACGCTGCTGAGCGGGGCGGCGACGAACACAACGCCCAGGGCGGTATTGCCGCTGACATCATGCAAGGTATCGGGGCTTGCGCCCACGTCAACGAGTGCATCGGCAGCAGCACCTGCAGCAGCGCCAGTGATGGTGGCGTTGTCCCCGTTGTACGCACGCACATGCACCGTGGCAACGCCAGCAAATCCTTCCGTGGGCACAAACCGCAACAGAGTGCTGCTGCTCTCCCCCGTCCGCAGCACGAGCGCCGTGTTGTCACGCCATCGCGCGCCAGTGTTGACACGTGTCCACGTGGACCCGTCATCCACGCTGATGTCCCACACGCCGTGACGCGTGTCAAAGTCCGACACCAGCGCGAGCGACGACACGTCTCTGCTAAACTCGGCTGGGATAAACCCAGACGCTGCGCTGAGCGTGTTGTACAGCTTCAAGTATGGCGCTTGCACCGTCGGCACAAGCGTCACATCGATGGTCACTGTCGCCGTGGAGGAGAGGGCAGGGCTGCCACCGTCCCTGGCAGTCACTGTCAAGGTAATTGTTGGCTCTTGCAGGCCGTCCAGGGTTACAGCCCCATATGCCGTCACCACAACGTCAACGGTCGTGACACCGCTGCTTGAGGGCGAAGCAACAGCAAATGCGGGCGAGTCGGTGCTAAAGTGCAGAGCGGCGTTGGCGCCAGAATCAAGGTCAAACGCATTCACGCTGCCAACAACAACGCCTTCGCTCGCGTCTTCCCGAATGGTAAATGTGTAGGAGGGCGGCGAAAACTCGGGTGCATTGTCGTTCACATCAGTCACAGTGACCACGACAGTGACGTTGCTGGACTTGCGCAATGGGCCGTGATCAGTCGCCACGACCGTCAGTTCGTGCAATGTGGCTGTCTCGTAGTCAAGTGGCGCAGCAGCAACAATGCGGCCATCAGCAGTCACGTCGAACAGTCCAAGCGAGTCTGCGAGACTGTAGTCGATGGTGCGATCTAGCTGGTCGTGACGCGCAACCGCAAAGACGTTGACGATGGTGGCACCTACAACCACGTCTTCCGCTGCTGTTGCAGCGTAGGAAGTGGCGTTGAACCGGGGCCCGTTGAAGTAGATGACGGTGATGATGAGGGTGGCGTTGGAGGTCAGGCCCCCGCCATCCCGCGCAATCACTTCAACCACATACTCGGGCGTCTCAGCCCCATCAAGCACGCCAGCAACGAGCACCCGCCCGCTCCCGCCGTCAAGCGAAAACACCCCTCCAAAGTCCCCGCCGCCAACACGCGTCGCACCAACAGACACAGTCACCGTCCCATACGCTCCAGCATCACCATCCTCGCTCACAATCACCCCAACAACGCTCCCAACGCTCGCCTCCTCGCGCACCTCCATCCGCACAACAGGCTCGGGCCACCCACCGCTCTCCCCGCCATCGGCACCCACAACCACCGGTACGTGGTCGTTCACATCAAGCACATCAACACGCACGCCCACCCCGCTCCGCTTCCTCAGCGGGCCTCGGTCCCGCCCAACCACCCCAAGCACATACACCCCGCGCGTCTCGCGGTCCAGCGGCCCCGCCACATACACCTCCGCGCTCACGTTGTCGCTGCCCATGCGAAGCCCAAACACACCCCCAACGTTCCCGCTCACAATCGCAAAGTCAATCCCTTGGTCTGCTCCGTCGTGCTGTGCCGTCGCACACACACGCACAACACCCGTCCCCACGCCTGCGTCCTCGCTCACGTTCCCGCGGTACGACGGTGCCCCAAACACGGGCGCCCCAAAGTACACCACGCTCACGTTCACGCTCACAACCGAAGACAGCTGGTCACTCACGTGCGCCGCGTTGTCACGCGCCTCAACACCAAGCACGTACTCGTCCACAACGCTGCCGTTGAGCTGTGCGGCAAGCGTCACCACGCCCGTGTCTGCGTCGATGCTGAACGCATTGCCCGTGTTTCCACTCACGATGCTGTACGTGATGCGGGCGTTGTCGCCCTGGTCCGCGTCCTGTGCCGTGAGCTCGTCTGTGACCAGGGTGCCTGGCGCGTCCTCCTCCCGCACGAACACCAGCACCCCATCTGCAACGCTGCTGTCGAACACGGGCGCATTGTCGTTCACATCCACCACCGTCACGTTCACAACAGCCAGCGAGGTCTTGCGCAGCGGTGCAAAATCTGTGGCAGCAACAGTGACAACGACAAACGCGTAACTTTCGCGGTCCAGTGCCTGCGTGGCGTGGATGTGCCCGGTGCTGTTGACGCCAACATGTGAAGTCACGTCATCACCCTCGCTTGTCTCCGCAGACACAACGGCGTACATCACGGCGTCGTTGCTGTACGGGTGCTGGACTGTAGCGCTAACACGCACCACCAGCCCTGTTGCCTCCTCAGGGAACCCTGCTGTGTAGCTGCCTCCGTCTGTAAAGGCGGGTGGTGGGTACACGACCACGTTCACTTCCAGCGTTGTTGTGGTTGTGAGCGGAGGTGTTCCTTGGTCGTGTGCGGAGATGGTGAGCGTGTACGACGTCTGCTGATCGCCGTCCAACGTGCCAGCAACGCTGAGCACACCAGATGACGAGTCGAGCTGGAATGACCCCAGTGCGTTGCCGGCGTCAAGTGTGAAGCGCACGTTGCCGTTGGCCCCTGCATCCGGGTCACTCGCCACCAGTTGCGCGACTTGTGTGCCCACAGACGCGCTCTCCAGCACGGATACCGCGGTTGGGGTGGCGGGCGCGAACGTGGGGCTGTTGTCGTTGACGTCGGTCACCACCACTGTGACGGTGGTGCTGTTTGTCTTGTGGTCTGGTGCAGAGTCGACAGCAGTCACGAGGAGCGTGTACGCGTCCACCTGCTCCCGATCCAAGAGCCCCACGAGGGAGATCACACCGGTCAGCGTGTCAATGGCAAAGGGGCCAGCAACCGTTGTGTTGGCAACGTCGCCAGCAGCACCGCCGCCCATGCCTACATCTTCGATGAAGTAGGTGATGTTCTCACCCCAGCGGTGCCGCGGGGTGGCGTACACGCTCGCCAGCGACGTGAGCACAGCCGTGTCCTCGGCGACGCTGATGGCGAACGGTGCTGTGATGAGCGGCGCGGGTCCAGGAACGGGGCATGGCATGTCAGCAACGACGCGGGGGCGGCACGTCTGGGACGCAAAGCAGAACACGTGCGTCTCGCTGTCGCACGGCACCTGGCATGTTTGCTGCGAGATGGCGGTGTGCACGCACGCGTTGCTGCGGAAGCACCAGGTTTCGCCCTGGTCGCACAGCGGTGAGATTTCGCACAGCTTGCCCTGGAAGCCATTGATGCACGCGCAGTCAAAGTCGTTAATCCGGTCCGCGCAGGTACCGCCGTTGAAACAGGTCACGTTTGCGCACTCGTTAATGTTGATGTCGCAGCGGTCGCCGGCGAAACCAGGCTGGCACAGGCACGTGACGTCAAACACGCCATCCACGCATGTGGCGTTGTTGGCGCACGATGTTGGGGTGCAGATGCCAACGGCATCGCTGGCGTCGATGGTGAGTGTGAGCGAGCTGGGGTCCTCAACCCGGCCCAGGGACACATTTGTCAAGATCACGCTCAGGTGTTCTGCTTCCTCTGTCACTGCGTCGTCAACAATGGGAAGCACAAGCTCAGCACTCGTCTGACGCGACGAGAACGTGAGTGCTCCCGTGGTGGGCGCAGCAATGTCTGCTGGTGACGCTGTGGAGGAAAAGTTGAGGCGCCACTGCAGTGAGACTGCGCGGAAGGTGCCGGCAGCACGCACGACGGGCACAACAAAGGCCTGGCCCTCGCCTGCGGTGGCCGAGGCCACAGCCGCAGTCGCGTTGATGGAGAAGACGCCAAAGGCATCATCGTTGTGTGCAATCTCCACGGTGATGCTGGACACGCACTGCAGGTCAGGGCACACGGCCGCCTGCTGCGCCTCTGTCACGGCAGCGGCCAGCTGGTCTGCCTGCTCCTGCGCTTGGATGAGCTCGTTCTCGGCTTGTTGCAGGAGCAAGGTGTGGTCCGCGTAGCGCTGGCGCTGCGAGTTGAGCAGGGACTGGGTTTGCCGGCTGTCCGTGCGCAACATGAGCAACGTGGCGTTGAGTGCGCTGGCCTGTTGGCTGAGCGTCTGCTCCTGCTGCTGTGCTGCCGCTGTCTCTGCAGACTGCTGCGACAACGCTGCAGCCGCTTGCACGTAGGCCTGGGCGGCGAGCCCTGCCTGCTGCTGGGCGTCAAACACGGCAACATCGGCAGCGGAGAGCTGTGACGAATACGTGTTGACGCGTGCAAGCGCATCCTCATAGCTGCCACCCTCCACCTGATCAAAGGAAACAGAGGCAAAGCGCACAATCGAGTCGGTTGCCTGCACGGCAAAGCCGCCAATGCGAACGCCGGGGAACGCAGCAGAGATGTTGTAGGCGTTGTTGAACACGGCGTCCCGCTGCATCATGGCGGTGTCGATGGCGGTGCCATCCAGGTTATAGATGGTGACAGCGAGAGGCCCGAGGGGCTCCTCCGAGTCTGTGAAGCTGTTCTCAAACACGACGTTGGAGACGGTGGTGTTGAATGCCAGTCGCACCTCGTGCAGTCCCGTGAAGCACGTGCCGCCACAGGCGGAGCCAACGACACCAAAGCCAAGCCCCTCGCGCACAGCAATGGAGCGGGGTGTGGGGCTGTCTGGCTGCGTGTAGTACACGGCGGTGACAACAAGGCCAGCATAGTACTCGATTTCGCTCTCCGGCGCCGGCAGCTGTGCAGCCAGATCAATGGTGTCTGGCTCCTGTGTGAAGTCCACCACGCGTCGGACCACGGAGTTCAGCGCCGTCGTGGCGTCATCCAACTGCTCTGCAATGGACGTGCGTGTGGCCAGCGCGGAGTCCAGCACGGACGAGGCTGCCTGGAGGCTGGCCTGCCGCTGCTGCGCCAGTGTCTGTGCCGCAGTCAGGTTGGCGTTCTCCTCTGCCAGGAGCGCACGTGCGGAAGCAAGGTCTGCAGCAACAGCATCAGCGCTTGTCTCGTTGCTGGCAATGGCATCAGCAAGGCGGTCCAGCTTTGCTTCGAGCGCAGTGATATTTGCCGAGAGGTTTGTCACCTGCATCTCGCGCAGCGTGACCAGATCGGCTGCGGCAACAGCAGCGGCATTGGCCCGCTCCGACGCAGCAACCTCAGCTTCAACTGTGTTTGGTTTTGTTTGGGGGGGGGAGTGATGGGTAGGGGTGGTGGGAAGGTGATGGTGTGAATGTAAGTGTGAGATGATGCAACCAAGGAACGCATAACGCATGAGCGTGTCCACATGAGCGTGTCCACATACACACACACGCACTACCACACACACACACACACACACACACATACACACAAGCACAACCACACACATATACACACAAGCACAACACACACACACACACCAACACGAACATAAACACACACACACGCACATGCGCGCGTGCTTACGTTGGGAGGAGAGACCAAGAACGGCGCCGCCCTGGGCGTCAGAGAGGACGAGAAGAAACCGCTCATCATCCTCTGGAACGTCATCGTCAACCACAATGAGGGAAATGGTCTGCTCCGTCTCGCCAGGCGCAAACTCCACCCTGCCCTGGGCATACGCGTAGTCGTTGCTGCTGCGCGTTGCAGTCAGGTCAAGCGTCTCGTACGCCGCAGACACGGTGCCCTGCGTACCGCCACGCCGGCGCACGGTGATGGAAAACAAGCCCACGTCCTCGCCCACACGTAGCACACTCAGACCAGGTTCAAACTCAAGCACGCCGTTGACAAAGTCGTTGGCGGCAATGCGGATGGTGGTGGTGTTGCGCTCGATGCGTGCAACGGGCGACGTGGGCGCTTGCAGCGTGAATACCACGTCCTCACGGTCCTCAGGAATACTGTCATCGATGACAGTGAGCTGCACATACGCCTCTGTCTGGCCCGGCACGAACACGACCACTCCGCTGCTTGGTGCGACATCTGGAGATGTGGCATTCTGATTCACCTGCCACGGGATGGACACGGTGCGATACAGTCCAGCAGACCGCAGCACCGTGACAGTGACGTTGGCTGGCTCGTCCACACTGTACAGCGGCTGCGCGAGCGTGAACACGCCAAAGGGATCATCGTTGGGCGCAACTGAGAACGCCGCCTGTGTGGCCCACGCGTTTGGTGACAGCCGCGCACCGCCAGTCACGCTGCCCGCAGACAAGGACAGCACAAACGACTCTGTATCCTCGGGCACAGCATCGTCCAGGACGGTCAGGGTCACCTGCACAGAGCTCTCGCCTTCCACAAATGTGATGTCTGTTTGCGAGAGCACAGCGTCCGTTGTCGCCGTGTTGTCGTCATCAACAACTGAAGAAAGCACGAGAGAGACACCAGCAGCGCCAAACGTGCCGCGCCTGCGCTCAACAGTCACAGTGGCCACGGCACCTTCGCTCAACGTTTCGTTGGCGAGGGACGGTGCAGAGAGCTCAAACACCCCATGTGCGTCGTCGTTCTCTTCGACAGCAATGGTGAGGCCAGATTCACGCGTCGTGTTGGACACACGCACACGCCGCGCATCCATGCTCGCTGCTAGGGTGTCTCCGACAATGGTGGCATTCAACAGGGCGACCACCAGACGCTCGTCCAGCTCAGGCAGGCCGTCGTCGATGATGGCAAGCGTTGCGTTGGCACGCGTCTGCCCATCTGCGAACCGAACAGCACCAATCCCAGCACTGTGCAGAATAGCAATGTCATCGCCAGGGGTTGCAGCGTTGTCGGCAGGAACCTCGCCCGCAAGGGACAGCAGCATCAGGTACACGTCAACAGCGCCGAGCGTGCCGTGCTGCCGATCAATGGTCACCTGCACCGTGTCGCCTTCCTGTGTGGACACGGAATCGGCAGTACCGGCAACAGAGTTCACCGCGCCACTGTTGCCGTCGCGCACATATGCGGTGCCGATACGAAACAACCCATACGGCTGGTCGCTGGGCTCAAGCTGCACATTGCGCGTGACAGGCTCCAGCACATCGTCACTGCCGAGAGACGGGTCCCCACTCACGCTGGTGAGTTCAACCTCAAATGCCTCCGCTGTTTCTGGGGTGGCGTCAGCGCGCGGCAGCAGGCGGAGCGTCGTCTCGGTCTCCCCGTGCTCCAGCGTCACCGTGCCATTGGCATCCACAAAGTCGTCGCTTGCAAGCGTGTTGGTGCCTGCATGCACCACCCGCCAGCCAACAAGCGCAGAGCCGTAGCTGTCTGGCTGTCGCAGGACACGCACGTCAATGCCTGTGGCATCGGCGGGATCAGGGGATGCAGGCTCCTCGCCAACAAACAGGTCCTGCGTAGGATCAAGGAAGACGCTGCAGTGGTGGCAGGACTGAATGTTGACGGTGACTGTGGCAGATGCGGCCGCCACCCGCGCCCCGCCAATCACTTGTCCCAGCGTCACCGTCAGCGTTCGCACAGGCGCCCGTGGTGCCCCCGCATCCAGCACCCCAACCGCAATCTCCTTGCTCCGCTCCCCTTCCCCAAACACAAGCGTCCCGCTCTGCGCCTCGTAGTTGGTCCCGGCCACCGCCGTGCCGTCGCTCGTGGCAAACGCCACGCTCACAGACTGGAACGCCCCGCGTGTCCTTGTCACGTTGAGCACCACATGTCCGCTCGGGTCTGTCTCCGAGACACGGTAGCCCGTCACCTCAAACCCAAGCACGCCAAACGGATCATCGTTGGCGGGGATGAGCAGCTGCACGCGTGTGTCGTTGACACCGGCGCCCAGCGTTGCTGTACCGCTGGTGATGCCCGTCAGGCGCAGCTGAAACAGCTCGTCAAGCTCTGGCACTTGCTCCTTCACGGCGGTGATGGGAATGGACGCAAACGACTGCCCAGACGGCAGCATCACGGTCCCACTCACAGCGTCAAAGTCACCCGTGTGTGAGGGCACAATCTCCCACGCCAGTGCCACATCGCCGAAGCTGCCGTCGCTCCGCACCACAGGCACAAGCTGTGTCTCGGGTGCGTCAAGGTCTGCTGCCTCCGTCACGTGCACGGTCCCCGCAGTGTCGCCAAAGGCCACAAGGCCGTTGGCATACGCACTGCTCACAGACACGTTGAGTGCACGGGCATCCATGGACGCCGCCAAGCTTGGTGACGGGCCCGTGCTTGTGTTGGTGTGCGAGCCATCGCGGGAGAGCACGACAGAGTCGAGCTGAATGCAGAACACGGCGTCCTGCACCAGCACGGCCGTCTCCTCAATCAGCAGGCTCACGACGCGTGACGCGAGCTTGTCGCCCATGGTCACCGTCTGCGGGCTGGACACGATGGTCTGGGCCTGGCAGGGAGAGCGCTCTGCTGTACCGCCGCCGCTGCCACTGCTGGCTTGTACGCCACCAGGCGGCAGTGACATGAGCACGGAGAAGGTGATGTCGATGGGAAGGATGGTGCCACCGCTGCGGTCGAGTGTCACGCGGAGTGAGCGCAGGCCACCGCTGGTCAGCGCAAGCGTGCCGCTGCCGCTGCGCAGGCTGATCACGCCGTGCGGGTCGTCGTTGGCAACGATTGTGACATCTGCACGCAGAGCATTCAAATCGGACACAAGCAGGGCACCGGCAACGGTGACGCTCTGCAGGCTCACTGTGAACCCTTCGTCAACCTCTGGTATTGCGTCATCTGTGATGGAGATGACAATGGCGGCGGTGTCGCTGCCGGGCTCGAAGTACGCGGTGCCGGATGTGGGGCTCACGTCACCAGAGCTCACCGTGGCCACGGCAATGACCCAGTTGACACCAACACGGCGGAACGTGCCCTGCGTGCGCTGCAGAGGAATGGAGACGCTGCCATCGCTCTCAGCAACGCGCTGGCTGCGCGCGCCCGCCTGCACGCTGATGATGCCAAAGGCGTTGTCGTTCCAAGCGATGGTGACGTTGTGGCGACCAAGCTGCGGATGTGCGCGCGCACTGCCAGTGACGCTGCTGAGCACCAGCTGATACGTCTCGTCGTCCTCGGGCACGTCGTCATCGAGCACGTGCACGGTGATGGTGGCAACACGCTCGCCCTCTGCAAACTGCACGACACCAGCGGTGACATCGAAATCGGGCGTGGCGGCAGATGACCCGGCCACCTGCTGCAGGGACCAGGGCACGGAGATGGAGGTGAAGGCGCCCGCATCGCGTACAATTGTAAACACAATGCTGCTGTCTGCTGCGCTCTCGTCAAACGCCGCGACATCTGCGGGCGTGGTGTTGGCGACGCGCACCAGCCCAAACGCATCGTCGTTGTTGAAGATGGTGATCTCTGTCTGAGTGATGGCGCCAAGCAGCGCGCCGCCCGTGGGGTTGCTGAGCGACACAACCAGCGTCTCGTCCAGCTCTGGGATATCATCGTCGATGATGGTGATGGGGTGCGCCAGCTGGCGAACACCCGGCGCGAACACCAGCGTGGTGTTGGTGGCTGCAAAATCCACACCACCGCCCGCAGCGGACACGCCACGCACGGTGACATCGACGCTGATCTGGCCAATGGCGCCACTCTCGCGCGTCACGGCCACGGACACCGTGCCGGCGCCCTCGTCCACGATGATGGTGGCGTCTGCCAGCGAGACCACGCCGTGCGGCTCCTGGTTTGCCTCAATCACAACCCGGCGTGACGTGGCGTTGGCCTGCAGCTGCGCGCCGTTTGTCGGGCTGCTCAGCACGAGCAAGGCCTCCTCGTTCGTCTCTGGCATGTTGTCGGCGTACACGGTGAGCGCAACCACAGCGCGTCGCTGACCGGGCGCAAACGTCAACGTCCCAGACGATGGGGAGATGTCACTGCCAAGGACGAGGGGTGAGGACGTGGTACCACCGTCGCCAGGCGTGACCACTTCCAGATGCCACTCCACCGTGATGGTGCCAAAATCACCGCCACCACGCAGAACCTCCAGCTCGTACATGGCGTCCTCACCCTCCAACTCGTGCAGCACAGCAAGGGTGGAGGCGTTGGTGATGGACAGGTCGCCAAACGCTGCGTCGCTGGCAGCAATGGTGAGCACAGCCGTGTCGTTGGCACCGACGACTAGGCCACCGGTCGTGTTGACGAGGACAACGCGCAGTTGTTCGTCCACTTCCGGCAGGTCGTCATCCACAACGCCAACAGAGAGCATAGCCTCGGTTTGGCCCTCGACAAACGTGACAGTGGGCATGGGAAGGAAGGCGTCTTGCTCCGGGCCCGAGAGAGTGGCGACGTTGCTTGCGTTCACGCCAGCAGTGCCACTCGCAACTGACACGAGGCCAGCCGTCACCGTGACGACGCCAAACACACCACGTGTGCGGGTGAGGGTGAACTGTACATCGGAGGGCGCACCGCCTTCACTGGCAGTGAGGGCGAGCGGGCGGATGGACACAACACCCCGCGCGTCGTCGTTCTCCGCAATCACCAGTTCAATGTAGTCGTCCGTGTCGTCGATGGTGACGAGGTCTGAGGTGACCGTCTCGTTTGTGTTGAGCACAGCCACGCTTGCTGCGCGCAGAATGATGCTCTCTGCAATCTCGGGGATGTTGTCGTTGGTGACGGAGACGCGCGCAAGAGCAGAGGTCTGGCCCTCGGCGAAGACAACAGATGGTGTGAGCAGAACAGCGTCGTCGCTTGTTGCAGCGCTGTCGCCTGCCGTTAGGAGTTGCAGCTCCAGCGAGACACGAACGCTGTTGAATGTGCCACGCGCACGTGTGATGTTGAAGGTGTGCACGCGAGCACCACTGGACGGGTCCTGGGGCTCATACACAGTCACTGCCGCAGGGTATGCCGAGAACGAGAAGCTGCCAAAGCACAGGTCGTTGGCAACAATGTCGATGGGCAGGGTTGCGTTGATTCCAAGCGATGGATCACCGTCCACTGAGACGAGCACCAGGCTGAAGCGCTCTGTCAATTCAGGCTCGTTGTCGTTGCGAATGTGCAGCACAACCACGGCATCCTGCTGGCCATGCACGAAGGACACCGCGCCAGTGGCGTCAACAAAGTCCATGCTCGCCTGCACGGCAGTGATGTCGCCAGTGGCAGGGTCATTCTCAAACACCGTCCAGTGGAGCGTGGCGGGCCCAAAGGTGTCTGGGGTTCGCCGCACAGGGATAGCCACCTCCGTCACGTCGGCCGTGTTGGTGCCTGCTGGCTCCGCTGTCACGAGCGGGGACGGCGAGTCGATGATGTTGAAGCTGCAGTGGTGGCAGGACTGAATGTTGACGGTGGCTGTGGCAGATGCGGCCGCCACCCGCGCCCCGCCAATCACTTGTCCCAGCGTCACCGTCAGCGTTCGCACAGGCGCCCGCGGTGCCCCCGCATCCAGCACCCCAACCGCAATCTCCTTGCTCCGCTCCCCTTCCCCAAACACAAGCGTCCCGCTCTGCGCCTCGTAGTTGGTCCCGGCCACCGCCGTGCCGTCGCTCGTGGCAAACGCCACGCTCACAGACTGGAACGCCCCGCGTGTCCTTGTCACGTTGAGCACCACATGTCCGCTCGGGTCCGTCTCCGACACACGGTAGCCCGTCACCTCAAACCCAAGCACGCCATTTGCGTCGTCATTTTTCTGCAGTGCAGTACAGTGTGTGCATGTGTTTATGTGAGTGTGTATGTGTGTGCATGTGCATTTGTGAGAGTGTGTATGTATACGTGTGTGTGTGCATGTGAGTGTGTGTGTGTGCGTTTGTGTGCAAGCGGATGCATGCAAATTGGGTGTGTGTGTGTGTGTATGGAAATTATTGGAGCACGAGACATCCATTTCACTTCCAAAAACAACCCATGTCATCATCTCAGCGCACCGGGACAGTGACGGTGAGAACAGAGGAGTCCGAGTCGATGGCGGCGCGGCCGGACGGAATGTCCGCCACGGTGACGAAGAACTGTTCGGCAAGCTCAGGGATGTTGTCGGGGTGCACGGAGACGGTGAGCTCGTGGAGGGAGTCGCCAGCATCAAAGTGGGAGACGTTAGATGACAGGGTCACGTCCTGGCCAGGCACGGCGTACTCTGAATTCCCAGTGAGAGAAAGCTGCACGTCAAGTGTACCATAACCACCGCCAGAGCGCACAAGCAGGATGGTGATGTCCTGCTGCTGGGTGGCGGGCTCTGCCTGGTTGATGCTTGTGCCGGCAAAGCCAACCACGCCGTTGGCAAACGCACGCGCGACAACCACGCGGGCGTCGACACGCGATGTGTTGAGGCGAGGCGACAAAGAATCCGACGCCACGAGGACAGGGGAGCCATCTGCCAGTGCGACTGCCGTTGCCTGCAGGCAAAACCCGGCGCCTTGCTCCAGCAACACGGTGTCGCTGAAGGGAAGAACTGCCTCTGCACTGGCGGCGCCATGTGAGATGGCGATGGTGACACTGTCGGCGATGATAAACTGCTGCAGACAGGCGAGGTTGTTGCTGATGATGTTGCTCGTGCCAAAGGTGACGGAGAACGTGACGTTGACAGCGCCTTGCGTGCCCGCAGACCGCTGGGCAAGGATGCGCAGCGCGCGTTGACCAGTGTGGTGCATGATGAGCTGCTGCTCGCTTGCCTGCACGTAGACGACGCCGTGTGGGTCGTCGTTTGGGTCAACCGTGAGGGTGAGGGCTGCGCTTGCGGCGTCAACGGTCGCGCCGTTGCTCGCGGTGAGCAGCCGGAACACGCTTTGTTCCAGCAGCTCAGGCTGGTTGTCGGCGCGCAGTTGCAGGGTGATGTTGGCGGCGGCCTCCGCAGACCCAAAGGTGACAGACCCTTGCAGCGCGTCAAAGTCGTGGGTCTGTGCATCGCCGTCAATGATCCAGTCCACAGTGACGGAGCCAAAGGTCCCGCCCGTGCGCACGAGCGGGATGGTGATGGTGGTGGCACCAGAGAGGGGCTCAGTCAGGGCGATGGTGGTGTTGGGGTTGCGGAGAGCAATGACACCGTGCGGGTCATCGGATGGCTGGATGGTGATGAGGACGACGGCAGCACCATCCTCAAGCACAACCTCGCGGCCAGAGCCTGTCAACAAGGTCGGTTGCGTCAGGGCAAGCGCAAACGACTCTGCAAGCTCCGGAAAGGCATCGTCCAGGATGGGGATGGTTTCCTGCGCCCAAGTCTGGCCCGCAGCGAACGTGATGAGCCGGGAGGCGGATGCGCGCGTGTAGTCCGCGTTGCGCGAGGCCTGGAAATCAACGGCGGCCAGGCGAACGCTCACGTCATCGTCGGTGGGCCCTGTTCTGCTGACGTTGAAGGTGATGGAGGGTGTATCTTCCTCCACAACGCTTGTTGCGCTCGCGCTCAACGAGAACACGACGCGGTCAGCTGTTGGCGGTGGTGTTGTGTTGGGTGATGTAATGTGTGCATGTGTGTGTTTGTTGGGTGGGGGGTGATGAGAAAGAGGAGCAAGACAAGCAATGTGTGTGTGTGTGTATGTGTGTGTGGGACAAACGGTGGAGCAGGGGCAAGAATCACAGAAGGGCGGGCAGCAGGCCGTGTTTCAAGGTGTGTTTCAAGTTGGTTTGCAGCACATACTGCGTGAACAACTCACGATCTGGGTCGCATGCAATGTGGTTCTCGACAACAAGCAGGGACTCTTCCTCGTTGATCGTGCTGATCCCGTTCCATGTGTTCTTGAGCACCACCTCTGTTCCCGTCTGTGTTCCCACGCACCGCAAGTACACGGGCATGCGACCTTTGCCAACCTGGAGGGGGAGGGGAGAGAGGGAGAGAAGGTGTGCGTTATGCGTGTGTGAGTGAGTGTGTGTGTGTGTGTGTGTGTGTGTGTGAGTGTGCGTGAGTGTTGTGCGTGAGTGTGTGTGTGTGTGTGCGTGAGTGTTGTGCGTGAGTGTGTGTGTGTGTGTGTGTGTGCGTGAGTGTTGTGCGTGAGTGTTTGTGCGTGAGTGTGTGTGTGTGTGTGTGTGTCGCAAGGCGAAGAAGACGAACCGTCAAGAGCTTGTGAAGGTGTGCGGGCAAGTTCAACAGAGCAAGCGACCAACGAAAGCACAACAGTCAGGGCCATTTAAGCATTTACAAAAGCGCACGTTTGTTCTGGCAAGGATGGAGGAGGATGGTGTGCTCCAGATGTCAGGTGAGAGGCCCGAAGAAACGACTTGAGAGCAATCGCTGTCGTGGTAGAACTTGCATTCCAGGTCGGCCGGTGCCTGAAGCTGCAGCTCCCATGAGTCCAAGGACACGTGCACGGCGCCGCACTTGCCGATGGCGAGGGAAGGCTCAATGCCACATGTTCCAAAGTTGTTGGCGAGCACAATGGCCGAACCGGCCGCTGTGCGTGGGCAAGTGTGTGTGTGCAAGTGTGCGTGTGTGTGTGTGTGTGTGTAAGCAATACATGGGGTGTGCAGTGCATGGGACAAGAGCAGTTGGCTCATGTTGATGAAAGTAGCAATGCAAACAAGCATGTGTGTATTGACTGCGTTGTAGAGATGAAAACAACCAAAACACACAACAGCAAGCACGAGACAAGGAAGAAGAAGCAACGGCTGCGCAGTTTGCATGACACCATCCACACACCATACCTGTGGTCAAAAGAGAAGAGAAAACGCCAAGAACAAGGAGCAATGTGGAGAGCCATCGAAGTGCATGGCTGTGCTGTGGTGGGTGTACTGAAACGGGTGCCATGCTGACGCCGTTTCGTCACGGTTTGCCCGCTTGGTGTGTTGCCTGCAGGCAATATCAATGCACCGCTGGCTGACGGCCACCAAGCACAAAATACACACTCACTCACGCAGCGCAGTGCTTCTGCCACTGGTCAACAGCAGCAGCGTTGTTGTGCGGTGGTTGTACTGTAGGCGTAAATTGAGGGAGAACGTGGTGTTGGCTGAAGAAAGAAGAACGCAGAGTCGAAGAAGAGAACAGAGTCTTCTTGAGCTGAGGGAGTTGCCTTGCTTGCTAAATTGCGGGCCGCGTTCAACAGGTCCACCCACAAGACAAGAGGAGAACTCACGGTTCTCGTGTTCAGTGTCGTTGGTTATGGGGGTCAAAAGAGGAAGCGAGAGAGCCAGGAGCAGCACAACCCAGCTTCTTGGGTCAAGCACACGCCACGCACAAACACCACAAACAGGCAGGAAGGAGAAGAATGCTTGTGTTTGCCTGCGAGCATGGATGCAAACAAACAAAACAAGCACGAAGGCAAGCGCGAACATTTGCAGAAATCATTCAACAATCCTCAGCAACGGGAAGAAGCAGACGAGGAAGTTGTTGTTGGCGAAGGAGGATTCGATTGGCACTCCCACCCACCCGCCACAAGGCCACACGTCTGGTGACACCAACCAATACAGCAAGCAACGGCAACCATGAGCAGCAACAGCATGGCGGCCATGATGGAGGCCAAGAAGGCAGCAGAGCAAGGGAGACAAGAACAGCTGCAAACCCTGGCGCGATTCGAATCCGGCGAGGTGTGTGTGTTTTGTCTGTGTGTGCGTTTATTTGTGTGTGTATCTGTGTATGTATTTGTGTGTTTGTATGTATATGTGTGTGTGTCTGTGTGTGTGTGTGTCTGTGTGTGTGCTGTGTACATGTGCACATGTGCACATGTGTGTGTGTGTGTGTGTACATGTGCACATGTGTGTGTACACAGTCATATGTTGCCTGCGAGTGTCCGAGAGTTCTTGTCTAAGTTCTTGTGTGTTTACACACATGTGTGCACACCTCAATCATCTGTTGCCCTGTGTGTCCCCCCCCCCCTTCCCCTGTTCACCCGATTTTCTCGATTTGCATCGGGCTCACCAACAAACCACGTTACTGCCTTGGTTGGTGTTGCAGGAGGTGGAGTTCAAGGTACACAATGCGCCGCGAGGCTACAGGTTGAAGAAGAAAGACCTGCCCAAGCCCAAGAAGAACCGGAAACGCATGGTCAAGTTTCCAGACACAGACCTGCTCATGGACTGCATCGTTGAGGGCGACATGGCCACCGTCGAGTCCCTCCTTGAGCAAGGCGCAAATCCCAACGACACAGACGGCGACGGCATGACCCCGCTCCACAGGCAAGGCTGTGTGTGCGACTGTGCTCAACACATTATCATGCGTTGTGGCGAAAAAAGTGCATCTGATTCGCTGTCCGCCTCCTCACTCACACGCATACAACGTACACACACACACACACGCATACAACACACACACACACACACACACACACACACACACACACACACACACACACACACACACACACACACGA
>NW_004754916.1:1102657-1141451 GCF_000188695.1 Salpingoeca rosetta | reverse complement strand
ACACACACACACACACACACACACACACACACACACACACACACACACACACACACACACACACACACACACACACACACACACACACACAGAGCGTGTGTGGAAGGCCAGCTGCGAGCGGTGACACTGTTGCTAAATGCCGGTGCAAATGTCAATACGCTCGATCACGACTGGTGGACGCCGTTGCACGCAGCCGCAGCAGCAGGTACCGCCACCCATGCTCGCTGTCGCCGTGCACGATTCGCGCGTGTGCGCTCGCACGCGTGTGCACGTGTGCTTGCCTGTGTGTGTTCCAGTTCACCCATCATCCTGGCCCAACACGCAATGCCTTACCTTCCCATTCCCACCACCCCGTGCCTTCCTGCCTTTCGTGGCGGCTCTCTCATCAGGTGGTGCGCGCATCTGCTCGAAGCTGATTGCCTCTGGAGCGGATGTGACGCTTGCAAACGCAGACGGCGATCTTGCACTGGACGTGGCAGACGACGAGCGAACAGAGGCCATCATCGAGCGTGCCCTCGAAGACCAGGGGCTCCTGGACAATGTACGGCGTGCGTGTGTGAGTGTGTATGTGTGTGTGTGTGTGTGTGTGTGCGTGCGTGTGTGTGTGTGTGACTGTGTGCGTGTGTGTGTGACTGTGTGTGTGTGTGCGTGCGTGTGTGTGTGTGTGTGCGTGCGTGTGTGTGTGTGACTGTGTGCGTGTGTGTGTGTGCGCCCGTGTGTGCGCCCGTGTGTGTGTGTATTTGCGCGGATGTGCTCCGAGTCCCCATCACGTTTTCGGTTCTCCACGCTCCAATACACGCACCATACCCTCACCCCATAATCATCTTTGTTGCCCCCTGTCCTTCTCCTCTCCCCCTCTCCATCCCCCGCACCCATCTTGTTGTGTGTCAGCTGGACGAGTTGCGTCATGGCACGGCGCGCAAGATGCTGCGGGATGTGAAACGTTTGATCCGCAAAGGACGCAACCTCAACGCTCCAATCAACGACAACGTCAGTAATTTCGGCGCTGGTGGTGGTGGTGGTGGCGATGATGACGATGATGATGATGATGATGATGATGGTGGCGGCGGCGGCGGTATGATAGTGCTTGGTTGTTTGGTGTGGGCGTTGTGATAAGCACGTTTGATCCAACCACTTCGCCGTCCACCTTGCTTCACGCTTGCTTGGTGCAAGCGACACCACTGCCTCACGTGTGGGTGCGTATGTTTCATTGGCGTGCTTTTGCAGGACGCCACACTGCTTCACGTTGCGGCGTGCAACGGTTTTGAGTGAGTCACACTGCACGTCACCACTTCACGCGATAATTTGCAAAACTCGATCGTGTCCTGCAGGTCGACACTGCCATCACTACACAAGACACACCCCACCTCCACATACCATGCGATCCCATACAATCTCATGCCCTAGACCATCACCTGCTACCCTAACACACACACGCACGCACGCACACACACACACACGATCCCTTCGCTTGGGTGCAGTGACGTGGTGCGGCTGCTGGTTGATGCGCCCGGTATTGATCTGAATGCACAGGACGCCGACGGCAACACCCCGCTCCACCTCGCCGTTTACTTCAGACGTACGCGCTGGCCGTGTTTTGGGTTCTGTGTGTGTGTGTGTGTGTGTGTGTGTGTGTGTGTGTGTGTCTGTGTCTGTGTGTCTGTGTTTCTGTGTCTGTGTGTGTCTGTGTCTGTGTGTCCGTGTGTGTCTGTGCGTGTACATGAGTAGCCACATACCTTGCTGCATTGTGATGCAACCCCGCGCTCACTCCGTTCTTGCTCTTCACCACTTCCCCCCACCGCCCAACACACAACCTTTGGCAGAGTATGAGAGCGTGATGATTCTGGCGCTGCGTGGCGCAGACACACACGTTGTGAACAAGCAGAACCAGAAGCCAATTGTCATGACAGAGGACGAGGTGATGATCAAGACGCTGGTCGCTGTCGACAAGAACAGCCACTACTTCCTCACCTCCGACGACACGAGCGACGCCAAGAGCATCCTGCCAACCGGCACCACCAACTTCCTTCCCCGCCGGCGATCTGGCTCCGTCAGCCACCGCCCGCGCTCACAGGCGCGCGAGGCCTTACACGCCGACGCATTTGACGAAGCGCAACGGCTCGGCGCAGCGTGACACCCAGGCGCTGTTCTCGTGTTTGGTTTGTCTTGTCTCGTTCTGCGTCGTGTTTGGTTTGTCTTGTCATTTTGGCGACATGCGTTCCTTCTCCTTTCCTGCCTCATGTCATTCTCCCTTCGTTGATGCAAGCGTGTGCGTGATTGTTTGGCCTGGCTGTACCAGGATGTGCATGTGCATGTGCGTGTGCGTGTGGATGGAACCGCGAGTTCCCTGTCGATATTCGCGTGCGTGGTTTGGGGATTTGTTGTTGTCGTTTATCATTACGGTTGTGGAGCCTCCCTTATCTTCCCCACGCATGTGCACACGCATAAAAGGTATCACAGAACGGAATCCACAAAACGAGAATCGCATGTGTGTGCCCATGCGTATGCGTATGCTTATGCGTATGGGTGTGTGTGCGTGTGTCGTGTGTGTGTGTGTGTGTGTGTGTGTGTGTGTGTGTGTGTGTGTGTGTGTGTGTCGGTGTGTGTGTGTGTGTGTCGGTGTTTGTGACGGCATAATCAAGTGTAAAGCACGCACGCACGCACACACTCGCACGCACACACTCGCACGCACACACACAGAGACACACATACAAACACACACACACAAGCTGTCATGTCACGCGTGCAGGGACAGGTGCTTCATGGCGTGAGTTGTGCCCTCCGTATCAGCACTGGTGTGGTCGCCAGCTCGCTGCTGCGCTTCCTCTTCGTTCTCTTCTCGCTCGGATTTCTTCGCTGCGGATGCGTCGGTCGTTTGCTTGCAAGCACGGTCTTGTTGTGGCGATCTGTGAAACGGCGGCGGTACCTGCCGAAAGTTGATCTTGATGGTCCTGCTGCCGGCCTCTTCCATGTCAAACGCACGATACGTCACGCCTGATAACACGGACATGCGCGCACAAGCATGTGCATGTGTGTGTGTGCATGATTGGGCGTGTAAGAGAGCGAGACGGAGGGCGTGCATGCATATCCGCACGTGCTATGAGTCGGAAACAGCACACCTACAGCACACAACACAACACAACACAACACAACACAACACAACACAACACAACACAACACAACACAACACAACACAACACAACACAACACAACACAACACAACACAACACAACACAACACAACACACCTGCCATGTCAAAGAGAGTGCGTGAGGCGACGACAAGTGGTTTGTCCTTTGACTTGTTACACAGGTACACAACCTCCTTGATACCAGCCTGATGTGATGGAAAACCAAACGGGGTCAAGGAGTGAGTAAACGGATTACGCTGCTCTTGTTGATGATGGGTAAGCATATTGTGGTGTATCGAACACCCCGAGCACACACACACACACACACACACACACACACACACACACACACACACACACACACACACACACACACACACGAAACGGTGCCCTCGTTGTGCAGCACGCACCTGAATGATCATCTTGGCGCATTCGTTGCAGGGGAACAGGGTGGCGTAGAGGATGCATCCGCTCACATCCTGGTCGTTGGTGTTGAGAATGGCATTCATCTCCGCATGGCACTGTGTCATGCCACACAGCATGTGGGTGCCAGAACATGGGGATGCATGGAGAGGATCATGAGTAAACTGCATGCGCGTGCCTGTGCCTGTGTGTCTGTGTGTGCGTGCCTGTGCCTGTGTATGTGTGTATGTGTATGTGTATATGTGTGTATGTGTGGGTGTCGTGTCGTGTTAGCGTCGTGCTGTTGCAGTTGTCGTGACACGCACCACGTATGGGAATTTGGTCTCCAATGGATTGTCTGCGTGCTTATCCCAAGGAAGCTGTGTTCGACGACAGAGCAGTCCCAAACCAAAACAAAGCAAAGATAGATGAGAACCAGCAAAGCAGAGTCACACGAGGGGGTGGCCTCACTTGCACGCGCGGCTGTACGAAATTAAAAGACAGCAAACAACCAAACACACACACACACACACACACACACACACACACACACACACACAAACAAGAGCACAAACACACACACACACACCTCCTCGTCAGAGCAGCCGATGGGAAAGCCATTGTAGCCCATGGACACCACGATTCCTTTCGGATCCACAATCACGCAGCCCACCTGCAAAGACACGCTCAAATATGAGCCGTGTTGTTGCAAAACTTGAATGCACAGCTCCACCAAACAGAGCACATGCGCAAACACACACACGCACAAACACAAACACACACACACACAAACACAACCACATACCCAAACACACACACAAACACGACCACAACACGATCCCCCTCCCTCACCACACATACACACATGTGCATGTATACCTGGGTGACTGGGTCCTTTGAGCGTTTACTGGCCAGGATGGCCATGGCCATGTGCCATGCCTCTTTGCTCACACACCCTTCCCGCTTCCCCGACCGCGTCTCCTGCATCGCGCTCATCATCGTCTGTTTGCGTCCGACTTTTTTTTGGCGCCAACTCGCAAGTTGTGAGCATTTACCAAAGACTTCCAACACAATTCTGCTCGATGAGTCATCATTTCCAACTCAACGAAGCTGTCCAAGGTGTGAGGGTTTCGTTTTGTTGCCAGCCAGTGGCTATGCCCTTTGCTTCTGGCTGCAGGCTGCTGGCTGTTTCTTTGTTGACGGTCCTCCCCACTCGCCAGCACCTTCTCCGCACCCTTCTTCTCGTCTGTGTGGCTTTGTTGGGCTTTGTTTGGCTTTGTTTGGCCATTTTCCTCCAACCAATTCAAAAGAGCAAAGACAGTCCTCACGCGATCGTGTAACCACCCACCCAGCAGCAGGCCCATATCAAGGCCCCTTCTCCACTGACCTCCAAACGCAGATGTTCGGCAGTGCTCACAACGACAAAAACCAGCGTCACAGCAGCACTGGTCAGCCCCACCATGGACATGCGCTCCACCAAGAGGAACTGCTGTTTCTGCAGCAGCAGCAGCAGCAGCAGCAGCAGCAGCCTCTTCTGATGGCGACGGGACCTCGCTCGGGCACCATGTCTTCGCCCGACTCTGAGCACTCACACTACCAGTTCTCGGAAGAACACACGCCGCAAGAGCGAGGGCGTTCACCAGCGCAGCAAGAGCTGCGGCGGGAGCAGGAACTGCATCGCCCAGTGAACGGGAATGTGCCATTACAGCAACAACAGGACCAGCTGCAACACTTATTGCAGCAGGACCTGCAGCATGTGCCAGTGCAACCACAGCAGCATGTGTATCAACCACTGCCACAACAGATGCAGCAACAGCCAGCAGAACAGCCACGGCAGTCCTCAGCAGCGCCTGCTGCACCTCTGCACCGAAGGTCGGCCTCCCCCCTGCGACGACAGCAGCTTCACCAGCAGCTGCAGAGGCCAAGACGGCAGACGGTGCCCTTGCCCACACGACAAGGCCGATCTCTGTATGGCGGGTCAATCAACGCCGATATCCAGCTCCTGATACATGCTGGCATTTTGCCGCCTGACACCACCACGCTTGCACAAGCGCGAGCGCGCCTGCAACGGGATCCAGAGCAGACCCTCGACCAGTTTAAACCAGGCCACGGGGTGCGTTTCTTCTGCGACAAAGTGCTCAGTCGTGAGCTCCAGAGTTGGCAGCTCCCAGCCATCCACCGCCTTCTCGACAAGTGTGCGGGCGACCGGTTGAGGGAGGAGCGCAAGAAATCATCAACAGCCAGGTCCGAAAGAAAGAAAAGGGCCGAGCGCGACGCAGAAGTGGCCGCGCTGAAAGCGCAAGTGGCACAGCTAAGGACGCAGCTGCAGCAGAAAGACAGCGAGCTCGCAACCCTCAAGACAGAGGAGATTATGCTGCAGGTCAAACCTCAGCTGTCGGCCCTGTTCAACACAGACGTCGGTTGTCAGCAACCCGAACGTGGGCCCCACCACGATGGCCACCAGTTCCACTTCCAAGACCAACCCCGAGACCAGGATCATCCACGCAGGGATGACAACTACAACGACGGCCGTCATTATGATGGCCAGTGGTCATCGTGATGTTATGGCGGCAGACCACCCATGATGGTTGCCGTCTTGTTCTTTTGTTCCCTCTTTCTTTTTCTAACAACGATAGTGCGCTGTGTGTGTGTGAGTGTGTACGTTTGTGAGTGTGTGTGTGAGAGTGTGTGTGTATGTGTGTGTGTATGTTTGTGTGTGAGACAGAGAGTATGTTTGTGTGCGTGTGAGTGTATGTTTGTGTGTGTGAGAGAGTATGTTTGTGTGTGTGTGTGTGTGTTTGCTTTTTTCATGTACGTGTGTTCTCCTTCATTGGCATTGCCATTTGTCTCCCCCGCCCTCTCGCCAACCAACCTTTTTGCTATGTCTGTTCACGCGTCTGCCTTGTGTGTTTAACCTTTCCTGATCACAGCCTCTCACTGCGTGCTGTCGTGACATGCAATTTGCTGCTCTGCTCCTTGCTTTGGGCTGAGTGTGCAATGGTTGCTATCCGTGCCTGCCGTTGTTGACGTTCTTGTCTGTGCTTTGCTGGCTTGCCATCGTGCAACAGCAGCCTTCCGAACCGTTGACTTTACTGCTGAGGTACTGTGACCACGGCCGTTATCACGTGTCACTCAACCAACCTTTACTCCTCTGTTTCGACCACCTTCCGTTCCCTTCTTCGCCTCGTTCATGGCCAACACCAACCACATCCAATACACGACAACACAACCGCACTTTGAAAGAAAGAGGTATGACAGACGCAGAGGCAGTGAGGAAGGACGAAAGAGCAAGCAGAAACAGGGTTCAAACCAAACACACAAACCAAACACACAAACACACACACACACACAAAACACACACACACACAAACACACACACACACACACACACACACACACAACAACAACAACACACACCACCTGCACTACATGAAGAGGTGCTTTGCCTCTGCGCTCTGCAACATGCTGATGGCCTGCTGCGTGCCGACAACTCTGGACAACCGGTCCGCCTCAAACCGCGAGTACAGCACCGTGCACGTGGCGTCGGCAACCACCGCCCCGTTGATGGCGTTGAGCATCTCGCTGTAAAACTGTGGAAAGAGCGGCAGTTCGTAGAAGACGAGGTGCCGAGCGTTGCGGATGGTCGGGCGGTTGTGGTAGTGGTACCGCTCCGTGTACAGCATCAACGACACGTGCGCGTGGAAGAATGTGGACCGCGCTCGCTTCACGTCCGCCTGCGGCGTGTACTCGCAAATCTGCGTGAAGTTCATGCCCTGCTTGTGCATGTGGTTGCGCACGCGCACGTAGTCAAAGTAGGACGGGATGAAGATGATGGTGCGTTCTGCTTCCTCTCGGTCAAGCAGCGGCAGCACGTGGCGAACAAAGTAGTTGAATCGTGCGTCAGGCAGGCCCGCATATGTGTCGCTGTGCACGCGCAAGAACACCTGTACGGGCGTGAACGAAGCGTCGGTGTTGGTGTGTGAACAAGCGTGAGCAATAATGCCTGGGACAATGCTACCGGCGAGGCGTGGGTGGTTGTGTCGTTGTGTGTGTTGTGTTATGTTGTGTTATGTTGTGTTATGTTGTGTTGTGTTGTGTTGTGTTGTGTTGTGTTGTGTCTGTGATACAAACGCGAGTGCGTCATCGCAGACAACATGCAAAATCACGTGCTCTCTCACCTGCGACAAGCTCTGGTGAACAACCTGGCGAATGGTACCGAGATATGGCTTTGTAATCATCACCTAAACATGTGCAGGAGGGCGGTGTGTTGGGGGGTGGTGTTAGCACGCGTTCATGCGGATCAACATGCACGCTTACATGCATAGACGCAACACTCACCCATTCACTCACACTCACACTCACACTCACACTCACACACACACTCACTCACACTCACTCACACACACACACACACACACTCACACACACATACTCACTCACACTCACTCACACACCACACACTCACGCACCCTGCCCGCTGCGTTGTTGCAGTGCCTGTGGAAGAGGGACATGAGTTGGGGCGTGGAGAGCGAGGAGATGGCGATGGTCTGGCGCATGCAGCGTGAGAGGTTTTGCAGCGCCCAGTAGCGGATACGAGCAATATCCACGTCGCCAGAGAGCGTCTTGGCGTTGAGCTTGCTGAACACCCACATCAGATGGTCAATGTTCTGCATGTGGAACGACTCGGCCTGTTGTCGTCGTCGTCATCGTTTGTTGTTGTCAAGGAATGAGTAATTCGGAAATTGTGTGCGAAGAATGTGGTGAGGCACACATCGCGAAAGCGGCAGCGCCATCAACACAGTGATTTGCGTACTTCAAACACATGCACACCCTCACTCACGCACACACACGCACAACACAACACAACACAACACAACACAACACAACACAACACAAAACACAAAGACACAGCACAACACAACAATACAATACAATGCAATTCAACACAACACACCTGGTCCAGGACAACGACCTCGACGCCGCTGAGGAAGTTCGACTCGTTGCTCTCCTTCCTCTTCTCTAGCGCGTGCTTGAGCCCAAGTGGCGACGCGATAATCAAGTCAGACGTGTTAAACGAGCTGTACAGCTGCACACTCAACTTCTTCAGGGCAACCTGTGCAACACGTGGCAGGTGGGGGGGGGTGCATGGGGAGGAACGTGAGACGTTGGGGAGGTGGGGAAGATGTTCTTGGGCAAAAGAGATGTGGGTGTCTGTACCTGAGACAAAGGGTGCTCACCGAGCACCAACCAGCACAGACCAGAGACAACAATTGTGTGTGCGTGTGTGTGTGTGTGTGTGTGTGTGCGTGTGTGTGTGTGTGTGTGTGTGTGTGTGTGTGTGTGTGTGTGTGTGTGTGTGCGTGTGTGTGTGTGTGTGTGTGTGTGTGTGTGTGTGTGTGTGTGTGTGTGTGTGTGCGTGTGTGTGTGTGTGTGTGTGTGTGCGTGCGTGCGTGTGCGAGCGTGTGTGTGTGCGTGTGCGCGTGCGTGTGTGATGAAAGACAGAAAACAAGGGCACATGACCACGACGACCACCAGCGCCACCACCACGCTGACTGCAGGTTCGCATGACGCCTCACCCCCAGGACGAAGAGGTCGTCGACGTTGCCGGTGAAGTACTGCCTGTATTCCTCGTTCGGGTGCCGCGGTCCACCCGCCTCCTCAACGCGATACTCCTCCATGAATCTGCAGCCACATGGGGTGGGGAGGAGGGTGATGATGCCGTGAGCATGCACAAGAGCATGACTGAGAGCAACATCACCAGGCTGAACGCACAGCAATACACATGCACACACATGTACACACGCACACATGTGCACACACATAAACGCACGCACACATGTGCACACACATGCACACACATGTGTACACACAAACGAACACACTTCTTGCGGTGGCGGAGGTCCCTGGGCTTGCCAGCAGCGGTGGGTGCACACGCCATCTTGGCAATGAGCTTGACAATGTGCAACGCGTGCTCGCGGTACGGCACCAAGATGAGCGCCTTTGCCCGCGCATATCCTTGGTCTCTGCACACGTCCTCGTCCTCAAGCGTGCTGCTCTGCAACAGCTCGTTGTGCCGCAGCACATATGCGCGCGACTTGAACAGGTGGTTGAGCACGTGCAGCACGTACGCCTCCCGAATGTACTTGGCGTGCTTGAAGGTGCGCTCTGTGAACAGCACATCGCGGTAGGAGTCGAAGGTCTCAAACAGGTAGCTCTGCAGCGGCTTCATGCTGTCCCGCGGCAACGCCAGCCGTGGATGCACGCGCTCGCGCAGCGTCTCATTGGTGTACTTGACGGCGTCTGCAATGCTGCTGCTGCTGCTGGCATCAGCGATGGTCGTGGAGGAAGCAGTGTCGCTTGTTGCCACCTGGCCCTTTGCCTTGCCCTTCTTGCCCTTGCTCGCCTTGCGCTCAATGATGGCCTGCACACTAGCCGGGGTCACCAGCATGTCTGGCAGCTCTGGTGGGCAGGTGCGTTCCAGATATGGGGGCATCCCTGGGCACGGCTGCTCCTGGCCGAACCGCCGGGCTTTGGCGCCCGTCTCCGCGCGGCGAAGCTCCGGCAGCCGCTCTTCCTCGTTGTAGGCAATATACCGCGCGTCGAAGCGAGTCATATCACACGCATCACCTGCACGCAACATCGGGTGCTTCCGTGCGTCCCCGCTGCTGTTGGTGGTTGTGGTGCTCCCAGCGATACTGTCAGCTTTCGAAGCTGTGTCTGTGGCCTCTGCTTTGGTTGTACTCTTCTTCTGCTTCTGTTTCTGTTTCTGTTTCGTCGGCGTTTTCGCCTTGCTTTTCGCTGGTGTCGCTGTGCCATCGCCAGCACCAAGCTCATCATGTTTGTTGCCGTCATCAGCAACGTCGCCGGCATCATCAGCATCATGATCATCATCATCGTCCAGCAGCATCTTCGTCTTCTTCGTCTTCTTCGTCTTCTTCGCCTTCTTCCGTGCGTGTTCTGGCGTCGTTGCTGTACTTGCTGTTTTCGCCTTCTTTGTCTTTGTTTTCAATGCCTTTGCTGCTTGTGAAGACTTGCGCTTTGGCGTGCTCAGCTCCTTCATCATCGCGTCCATGTCAACGTCGTCATCATCATCAACACCATCATCTGCAACAGCGCCAGCCTTGCTGCCTTCATCGTCGCCCGATGCCTCAGCTTCGTCCTCACCACTACTGCTTCCAAGCACCTCGTCGCCTTCCACATCATCTCTCAAGAGCCCCAGCACAAAGTCATCGCCACCGCTGTCGCTGCCCTGTTCCTCCTCCTCCTTCTTCTTGCGCTTCTGTTGCTGCTTCTGCTTTGTCGCAGCACTCTTCCTCGTCTTCTTGGCCATCTTCTTCTGCAGTCAGACACGTGTGATTTTGCCACGTTGGTAAAATACGCTCATTTGTTGGCAAAATCGGTGCATTTGATTTTACCACACGATGGCGTGTATGCATGTGTGTGTGTCTGTGTGTGTGTCTGTGTGTGTGTGTCTGTGTGTGTGTGTGTGTGTGTGTGTGTCTGTTCTGTGTCTGTTCTGTGTTTGTTCTGTGTCTGTCTGCGTACATCTCCTCGGCACACGTCCACACACACACACGTCCACACACATCCACACACACACACGTCCACACACACACACACACACACACACACACACACACACAGAGATGCATGAGCACGTCACTATGATTCATTCATTGTAGGAGGAAGCGTGTAAAGAAACAACAATGTGCAGGGAACAGCAAGAACAGCCCACACACACGAGCATGCACACAAGGGCTTTCTGGTTGGCAAGGGGAAGAAAAGGGCGTGGTGGACACCGACAAATACAGCGAATCAACGAGAACAACAATTGTCCAGGCACAAAGTGGCGGCACTCAACAACGCATGAACACACAGAAGGAAAAAAAAACTCTATGACACGTGACACACAGAACGAATGCATCACCACATGAACAGAGTAGATGAAGGGGCATGAACACAATGGGAATTGGAGCAGCAATGACAGCCTCCAATTACACATCCCCGTGACGGTTCAAAAGTTCAACAGATCAACAGAACATCCAACAACACATGCCACATGACCGCTCAGGAGCGCTGGGCCGCGAGGGCTGCGGGCACCTTAGCTGCGCGCTTGGGCTTCTTGGACGTGTTGGCCGCCTTACGGCCGCTTGAGTTCTCCTTCTCGGTCGCAGACGGTGCTTGAGCAAACCTGATGTGTGTGTGTGTGTGTGTGTGTGTGTGTGTGTGTGTGTGTGTGTGTGTGTGTGTGTGTGTGTGAGGATCAAATTGTCTATTGCACATGGCTTCGGACACCAAGAATGCTCACAGCCACATGTACACACACACACACACATGCACATGCATGAACGCGTACATGCAAGCACAAAAGCACAAAAGCGCACACACACGTACACACCTGCGCACGGTCGAGACGCCGTCGATGAACTTGGTCTTGAAGAGCACGTTGGCGTTGTTGAACATGCCGTCCTTGAGCGACACAACGACAAACTGCGACTTCTTAAAGTGCATGCGCAGCATTTGGCCAATGTTCTAAACGATGGTGACGAGGATGGCGAGGGCGAGGCAAACAGAAGAAGAAATGTTCCGTGAGCGAAGATGAGAGCGCGGCAGAAGGTCGGTCTCGGGGTCGAGCAACTATAGCTCGCAAGCACTATTCCCTCCACATGCACTCGCACACACACACACACACACACACACACACGCACACACACACACACACACACACACACACACACACACCACATATGCACACACACACATACACATATAAAACACACAAAGCACACAAAACCACGTCCCCACGGCACCTGGGTGTGGGAGAGATCGAGTGCAGCGTCGACCTCGTCCAGAATGTACAGCGGCGCGGGCTTGAACAGCAGCAGCGACAGAATCAGCGACAGCGCAACAAGAGACCTGGAGAATTGTATCAAGTGGAGGTGGGGAATAACAGGGCAAACGCGTGCGTGAGTGAGCGTGCGTGTGTGTGTGTGAGCGTGCGTGTGCATGGGAAAGGGAAAAGAAGCAAGCACGACATGTGTGTGCAGTGAAACAGACGCGACGAAGACTGGCCGTCTCCGCCGCACAGCAGACAGCAATGTCAACAACACCAACAACACTTACACCATCGCCAACACCAGCCACCAACACCATGACCAACAGCAACACCACCAACAACAAAGACGCGTACCGCTGGCCGCCGCTGAGTTCGGTGAGAGACTCCTTCCAGACCTGGCCAAAGGCGACCTTCACCTCCAGGCCGCTCAGCACATCCCCGCCCTCTGCAGGCACGAGCTTCGCCTGCGTGCCCGGCAGCAGGGTGGAGAAGATGGACCCAAAGCGGTCGTTGACCTGCACATACGCCTTGCGCAGTGCCTCGTTCTTCTTCTGGTCAAGCTCCTCAATCGCTTGCTCAATCTGACCAATGTGCATTGCGGGGGAAGGGGGGTATGAGTGTGATGGTGTGAGGGAAAGAGTAAGCGTGAGAGTGCAGTCCATTGTGGTGTTGATACAATTCTGCAAGCTCAAACACTCATGCGTTGTGCAAACACACCTACACGCACACATACATACGCACGCACAAACACACACACACGCACATACACATACGCACGCACAAACCCCTACACATACACATACACATACACCTACACACCTACACACGCACATACACATACACCTACACAACCACACACACACACACATACACATACACAACCACACACACCTACACACACGTACACATACACACGTGCGCGCACCTTTGACTTGTCCTGCTCGACAATCTGCTTCTTCTTGATGAGGTCGTTGTACTCCTTCTCAGCCTTGTCAAACATGGCCATGACCTTCATGTTCACGTTCTTCGACAGCTTGTCCTGGGACGCCTGCAGCTGCGCCAGCCGCTTCTTGCACAGCGATGGGTCGCGGTTGGGATCACCCTCCCGAAACTCAAACGCGGTGTCCTTCTGCCCAAAGTACTGCTTCTCGCTCTCAATCCACTCGTGCTGGCGAACCAGCGCCATTACCTGCGTCAACAATACACATGCAGTTTTGTTGAGGAGTGGACGGTGTGAGGCGGTGACCGTAAAGCAGAGCTGGCAGGGTATCCCCTGCCACGGAGGATACCAACACACGCTGCAAATAACAATTAAACATGCGTTCATCTACAAGGAAAATGCATGCACGCACCGTGGCAGCTGCCTCCTTCTTCTCGCGTGCCAGCTTGTCCTTGTCGTGGGAGAGCTTCTTCAGCTCAAGCGCGTTTGCGTCGAGCTCCGCCTGCACTTCCTTCAGATGAGTCTTCAGCTCTCGCAGCTTCGCATCTACAGCCGTCAACTTCTCCTTCTTGCGCGTCAGCCTGACGTGTTTGCACGAGAGGTGAGAACAGCATGTCATATTGTGTGTGTGTGCGTATGGCCAAAGCGAGGCAAACATGCACAAGCAAACAAGTGCACGCAAGCAAACAACCACATCACACACACACACACCGCCTGCCAACTCAATACTCACTGGTCATCTGCCTGTTCAAAGTCGCGCTTCTTGGACGCCAGCGTCGCAGCGAGCGTTTCCTTCTCCTGCGCAAGCTTCTCAAGCGTCTCTGCAAACTTGTCCGTCTGCCTCTGCATGGTCTTCAGCTCACCGGCGAGGGCGTCGCGCTCCAGCACCTGCTCCTCGTGCGCCTGCTGCAGCCGCTGCACCTCTGCCTTGGCCGCCTTCAGCGCTTCCTTCGCCGCAGCGCGCATCTCCTCTGCCTTGCGCATTTGCTCGTCGCGCTGCCGTATGCATGTGTGTGTATGTGTATGTGTGTGTGTGTGCATAAGTGTACGCATTGAAGCGCCCAATGCAAAGCCTTTCGTTGGTCTGCAACAGAACGACAAGCACACAAACTACCAATACCAGCCGCCAACAATGATCACCACGAGTGCTGCTGCACTACCTTGTCGGCGTAGGACGCCTGCTCCTTCTCAAGCTGCTTGATCTTCTTCTCTGCGTCCTGCTTCTGCTTCTTGCTCGCCGTCAGCTGCTCCTTCGACGATGCAATCGTCTCCTCCAACTCCTTGACCTCAGACACGGCCTGAACCGCACATGCATTTGTTTGTGTGACAGCGTGTCAGCGAGACAACTGTGGTGGTACCAATGCTTACTCAAAGACACCGCGTCAAGCAAACACGCCCACCCATCTCATCATCACCACGACCATTTCGACCACCACGGTCTCCACCACCGCCATCAGTTTGCTCACCTTGTAGTGCACGTTGGAGTCGAGCTTGACCCGCAGCACCTCCAGCTCGCTCGCTTTCATGTCGCGGTTGCTGATGAGCCGCTGGTAGCGTGCAGCTGCGTCGCTCGCAGCCGCCAGCGCTTTGTTCACCCGCGAGAGCTCCGTCTCCACCCGCGTCAGGTGGCGCCGCGCCTTGCTCAAGGACTGCACATTTATGCGTGTGTATGTGTGCGTGAATGTGTATGAGTGTGTGTGTATGTGTGTGCGTGCGTGTGTGTGTGCGTGTATGAGTGAGAGTGTGCGTGAACATGAACACACGTGATTGCACATGCGTGTGCATGCTGGCTTGTCAGGTGTGCAGTAAACTCGCAAGAAACTCCAATGACTTTGTCCTTCACAGAACAATAGCACGCCACACCAGCACTACAACATCACGCCACCAGCATGTGCCCATGTGCTTTACCTGCAGGGCGAGGAGGACGCCAGAGGACGAGGCCTTGGCGCCGCCCGTGAGAGTGCCGCTCGGGTCAAACACGTCGCCGTCAAGCGTCACCGTCCGCGCACGGATCTTGTCGTGGAACGTGACCTGGTGTCAGTCAGGAAGGGGACGAGAACAAAACACATACACAATCCGCCAAAACACACAAGTCGTGAAGCAGAGGGAGTGGGGTGAGGTTTGTGATGCGATGACACACATGTTGCATGAAAAAACTCCACAACCTGCTCTCATGCGCGCACACACACACACACACAAAACAAGACACACACACACACAACAAGACACACACACACACACAACAAGACACACACACACACAAGACACACACACACACACCAACCTCACACACACAAGACACACACACACACAACAAGACACACAAGACACACAAGACACGCGCGAGCATTTGCGCCCACCTTCTTTGCCATGTCGAGGGTCCTGCAGACCAGCGTGCGGCCAAAGACGTATTCCATGGCAGCAGCAACTTCAGCAGGGTACCCAATCAGGCTCAGCGCAACGTCAACATTCTCCTCACCAACCTGCACACCATGATTGTTGGCGTTTAGGGGAGAGTGGACGGAGATGCATGAGTCGGTGAACGTACACTTGCACTCACACACACACACAAACATGTGTGTTCACACTGACACGCGCACACATGCGTACATACACTCACTCACTCACTCAATCACTCACTCAAAAACTCACTGTCACACAAACACACACGCACACACAAACACACACAAACACCCACCTCCTGCTTTGCGCGGCGAACAACATCGTCCTTGAGAGACCTGGCCGCAATCTTGTTGAGGGGAATGATGGTAACACGGCGCTTGAGCTGGCCTTTGCTCAGCAGCTTCTTGCCAACCACTTCGTCTTTCACCACCACGTTGTACAGCTTGCCGCCCGCCGTGATCTCAAGCGCCGTGCCCGTGCTCGCATCGGCAACGTCGATCAGCTCAGCCACCAGACCGTGCACCTGACGGCGTGGTATTTCGTGGTCAAACGATGACGATAGCCGTGATGGTGGTAACCGCGGTGGTGATGGTGGAATATGGAGTTGTCGTGAAAGTAAGTATCATGCATTAGACAAAGCGATAGAAATGAGCTGGGTCATCGAAAGTGCAACACGTTCCACGCACGGCTGTATTCGCACTCACGCGCACGTACACACACACATGTACATGCAAACACAATGTAGGTCAGCGTACCTGTGAGCGGTCAAAGCCAGGCTCGGGGTCCTTGTACTCAAAGGTGAGGCGGGACAGCCTAGCGGACAGCGTGTCCACCTGGTCCTTTGCAGCGAGATACTCCCGGTCGAGCGCCTGCTTCTGCTCGTGCAGCTTCGCTTCCTCGCCTTCATCAAAGGCAAGCTTTGCCACATGCTCCTGCGCAGACAGGGAGTGCGTGTGTGTGTGTGAGTGCGTGAGCGTGTGTGTGTGTGTGTGTGTGTGTGCGCGTGAGTGCGTGAGCGTGTGTGTGTGTGTGTGTGTGTGTGTGTGTGAGGGAGTGGAATGTGCAGTCGCAGATCGCGAGGAGAGTGTGTGAGCAAAGTGACGCATGAAGCAGTGGAAAAAGAATGAACCTATATGTGCATTCAATCCAAGGTACATAGGCCAAGCGCATGCGCATACGTCCACAAACACAGGCATGCGCACGCAACGCACCTCGATGGCCTTGAGATCGGTTTCCAGGGCGTTCACGTCGCGCTGGAGCCGTTTGTACTCCGACTCGCTCTTCTTGGCTGTGGCGTCAAGCGACACACAGGCGTCAGTGTGGGATGGCGCAGTGCAAGACAGTGCACATTGACACATGCATGCACAAGAAATAGCACAGTGAAACGCGAAAACTCGCGCGCATGTACAGCCGCAACATCAGAAAACGGTGGCAGTGACGGGCATTCGTCAGCGAGGGCGTGTGCGCAATGCTTTATTGCCTCACCGTTTGGCTTCTTTGTCTTGAGTTCGCTCGTGGCGTGGGAGATGGTCATCTCTGCTTGCTTCATCTACAGTGCGGATTAAAGGGGGCGAGCACAGGACGAATGTGAATAGTATGATGGCGACCACCTCCGTATGGATCGCGAGCGCAAGAACAAAGACACGAACAACAACAACGACCACAACACAAACAGAAACGCACAAACACACAAGCACAAACGCGCACAAACAGCAACACACATCTCCAGACTTGGACAGACCTGCGTGGAGGCGGTTGAGATGACGCTCTGCAGCTCCTTGATCTGCTCGGCAAACGTGAGACTCGTGCCGTCCTGCGTATCGAAATTGCACAAGACACCATGACGTGTGAGTAGCAATGACAAACAGCAAATTACATAGGATTTGCCGCCACCCACAGCCTCGGGCACCAAACACACACAACAGCACCCAAACACGCGAAAACATGCACGTGCTCACCCACACCGCACCACAAACCACAAACCACAAACCACAAACCATCCCAAGTCACCTCCACCCCCCCCCCATTACATACGGATGAGGCGCCGACAGATGCAGCCATGCAGCGCTTCTCGCTCTCCGCCACGCCGTCCTGCGCTGCTTGCAGGGCAGTCTGGCCAGATTCAACAGCAGCGCGCGCAGCGTCAATCTCTCCCGCCTTGTCTTCAAGGCTTTTTTGCGTCTGCAGTTCCCGTTTGTGTGTGTGTGTGTGTGTGTGTGTGTGTGTGTGTGTGTGTGTGTGTGTGTGAAGGAGCGCGAATAGGTGCTGAACTATGGGACGAATATGCATGCCAAAGCAGCACGATATCATGTTGACCGCACCTCGGACAGGCCACACCCAAACGTATGCACATGCCCACGTACACACACGTACTCGTCGCTCTCCTCCTCCTTCTCCATCACCTCTGTCAGCACCCCCCTCAATCGCCATCATCGCCATCATCGTCATCACCACCACGGCAACAAACCTCCTCAATCTGGGCGAGGTGCGCCTTGCGTGCAGCCTCCTCCTCCTCAATAGCGTGGACTTTGTTGTCATATTCGGCCTTGGCCTTGACCACCACCTTGGACAGGTTGCCCACCTGCTCCTCCATCGTCCGCAGAGCAGAGTTCATCTCCTAGAGACACACACACATACACGCATGCGGGCACCGCCACTTGTTGAGGTGTGTGAGCAATGTGTGTGTGTGTGTGCATGTGCATTCGCACAGCGTAAGCAGCACAAAACTCAACAAAACTCAACAAAACTCTCAACATCGTCTTCATCTACAACAGCTTCACACACACACACACATATCAGTGGCGAGAGCACGCACCGCATCCCGGCGCTTCTGCTGCAGGGAGATGTTTTGCTGGGTGTTGTCGCGGTCGCCCTCGAGCGTGCGCACCTGCGTACGCAGCTCCTTCACCCGCTCCTCAGCCGTCGTCAGCGCATCTGTCGACGCAGACAGCGTTTGCTATTGGGGGAAGGTAAGGAAAGGGTGTGTTTGATTGTGATTGTGATTGTGATTATGAGTATGCGTGTGTGATTGTGATTGTGAGTTGGGTGTGATGGCACATATGTCACGCTGTGCATGCTTCGCTTCAGTTGAACCTTCAGCTTGGCGCGTCAAAAAAACAAAGCATGCAGTGCACAAGGACACGACTTCAGCACCACCCAAACGCACGTGCACACACCTCTGCGCGCTGGTACGACCATGCGACGAGGAAGCGTGTCAGCAGATCAATCTCCGCCTGGTATCCGATTCACGCACACGAGCAGCAGTGTGAGGGAAGAGACATTCTAGCGATTGGAAACACACCCACCCACGCACACACACACGCGCACACACACACAGCGCCTCTGCAACTGCATGGCCAGCCAGCGCCACAAACACCAACATCACAGTCGTAAACACCATCATGCGAAACAACTGCATTGCACTGCACCACCTCCTCCACCTCCTCCATCACCACCAGCAGAAGCAGCAGCCCCAGTTCCAGCCCAATAGGATTTGCTGACCTTCGTCTTCTGGAACTCGAGGTACGACGTGCGCTCCTTGCGAAGCTTCTCTAGCGTCGGCGTGATGTCTTCATCGAGCAGCGTCTGGATCTCTTGCACCTGTCGGTGGTGGAGAAGGGGCAGGAGGCGTGAGTTGACTGTGTCGCTTATCAAAGCGAGACACTGGTGTGCGCTATAACTTGTCGCCGTTTAACTCAACACACACACCCTCCCCTCAGGCATACGTTCACAGCTGTGCGTTGCATTCGCCCATCCCATCCCACCTTCCCACTGTCACTTTCGTCCCGCACAAGCAAACACACACACACGCACGCAAACACATTTGCTGCACCTTCTTGTCCTTCTTGGTCATGGTCTTGAGGGCGGCGGTCTTCTTGCTCTCGAACATGCGCGTGCCCGCTGCTTCCTCGATCATCGACAGGATCTCGGGCGGCTTCATGTTGAGCACCTTGGTGATACGGCCTTGCATGATGAGAAAGTGCGGGTTGTTGACGTTCAGCTGCACGGACTGAAAGAGGTTTGCCACACGCGACTGCTGCGCATTGTGGCCGTTGATCATGTACTTGTTCTTTCCGCCAATGGCAATCTGCCGCGTCACAGTGATGGTGTCGTGCTGCTCGTAGCCAATCGGGCTCTGGTCCTTGTCCTCGTTGTTGAACACAATCGACACAGTGGCCTTGGTCACGCCGGCCTGGCCCTGCTTGTAGATCAGCTCCTGCAGCGTGCTTGCGCGCACCTGCAACAAACACAACAGCCCAACGACCGACACCTTGAGTGATGCTGCAAACACACTCACATCGCTTGTGCTTTGGTTGCACAGCCAACTATCGCAAAGAACAAGCGCTGGCAATAAAGCGCACGAGGACATGCAACGACAAGCACGCGCACAACAAGCACACACGCACGCCACAATACGCAACGACAAGCACGCACATACACACGCACGCAACGATACGCAACGACAAGCACACACGCAAGGATACGCAACGACAAGCACAAGCACACGCTCAAGCGGTCGCACCTGGCTGAGGTTTGAGATGCCAAGGACAAAGCAAATGGCATCGAGGATGTTGGACTTTCCACTGCCATTCAGACCGGTGATGGCGTTGAAGAACGGATCAAAGTCCGACACCACCGTGCGCTGGGCATAGGACTTGAACCCATCAATGATAATCTCCTGTTAACACAACCCACACAAGGCACACAAGGCACGGCACGAGCAACAAAGAGTGAGGATCATTCAAGTGCCTCGACATGGACCACAGGCTCAATCGCCACGCCCTCCACTGCCGCGCTTCTGTCGACTCACGTCCAAGCAAGCAGGTCATGTTCCAACATCAACACCGACAACCACCAACAACAAACAACCACAACAACGCACGCTGATGAACATGGCTGGTGGGTGTGTGGCTGTCACAAAGTGCCAGCGGCTGTGTGTGCTTGTGTGCTGGAAGCGTGGTGCTCAGGCCACAGGTACGCCGTTTGCGTGCGTGTGTGTGTGTGTGTGTGTGCGTGCGTGCGTGTGTGTATGGTGGCCCTCCTCGGCGTCAGGCACAACGCAGGCAAGTCGCGGTGGAGCGAGTTGGTTGTGGTGTGTGGTTGGCTGTGGTGTTTGAGCGCTTTGAAAATTTTGGCGGATGGCACAGAAAACGGTTGGATGACAACTGCTGTCAACGGTGACAGCTGTTCAGAAAATTATGCATGTTTTCATAGAAAATCGCTGGCAAGCGGCTGCCGCGCACGTTTTGAAAAGCAAACGGAGATGGAAGCAACAGAACACACAAACGCACAACAAGGAAGAAGCAAGCAGCCAGACGAGCAAGAGCAACGCCCACAACTCACCCAGCCTCCCTCAGTCCCTCCGCTCACCCTCTCACAACCTAACCCCCCTCATACCCTCCTCTCCTCTCAGCCTCTCGCCTTCGCACACCTCACGCAATCACACACACGCACACACACACACGCACACACACACGCACACACACACACACACAAGTGAAAAATCAAGAAGAAGCCACCCACCAGCCCAGCCTCACCGCCTCTAGCACGGGTCTTGCAGTGCTGTGGCTGAGGCCGATGGGCGAGGGCGCTGGTATCTTTGGTCAACATAGCGCCGGCTGTCGTCGCTGTTCCGTTGATGATATGAACCTGAACCTGATGGACTTGGCCGAGCGCCGCGGGCAGCAGAAGTTGGTGTAAACGCGCTGGCACGAGTTGCGTTGCGGCGTGTTGATGACGCCACTGTTGCTGTGGAATGGGGAAACCACGGCGCAGGACTAGGAGAAGGCTGGCGACGAACGCTGAGTTGGGGATCGGGTCTGGCAAGGTGCCCCAAGGAACGAGATCGAGGCACACCGGCTCGACCGCCAGCACTCCCCGCAAGGGTGGTACCACGCGAAAGTGCTGTGTTTGGGCCATACCGAGGCGGAGGTTGCCACGCTTGATCCCCCTCCTCATCACCCCCATCGTCGTTGTCATCATCGTCATCATTGCAGCCATGAGGAAAATCGCCGCCGCGCCCCTCTTTGCCAGTGCCAGGCTCGGAACACTGGTTCGTGCGGCACGTGGCATGCGAGCGACGCCACCATGCTGCATGGCAAGTGGCAAGCAAGTGTCGAGCCACACGATCCTGGCTTGCTCTGAGATCACGGCGCTTGTTCCCGTCAAAATGAAACACTTGGCATGCCTCCTCAGCCCACTTCACAGCGACCTCAGCAATGCAGTCGTGCACCTTTGGTCGACAGTCAACGTCCGCCAGTGCATACTCTCGGAACACCCGCGCCCTGACAACGCACTCGTGTCCGAAGAGATGATTGTCGTACTCTGCGAACCATGCACGGGGCTGGTTCTGTCGCACAGGTTTGAACAGCCTGTCAAGCTCAGCCTCAAGGTCGCCAGAGCGCTCGCAGCGCTGTGCAGGGAACAGCACGCGCTTCACAAGCGGGGCAAACTCGTCACCATGCCGTTGAAGCAGGACCTCATTCGCCACACGTTGCAGGAGTCGCGTTCCAGCGTCAACGCCTTCGCGTGGCTTCTGTAGAAACCGGACTGTTTCCGCCCACATGCCCAACAGCTGCGCTCGGTCGCTCCTTGTTAAGCTCTCGGCGCCCAGCCTCAACATGACAGCGGTGCCCCCGGGTGACGCTTGGCACGAGGCCGCCTCCTCCACAAAGATCCGCGCGTAGAAGGGGTGGCAAAACCGAACTTGGTCGTTGTCTTGGGAGGCGAAGCACACAAGCCGTTGCAAGCGCGCGGACAAGGCCCCGTCACCGCTCACATAGCACAGGGGAACCGGCGTGTCCGCAAGGCAGAAAGCGCGAATAAACGCCAGAGCCATCAGAACACGCTTCTCTGCAGGGGTAGTGCTGTCCAGGACCGTTCGCACCAGCCTGCGTGGCGGCATGAACTCCCCACGCAGGGCAGCTAGAGCGAAGACAAACATATGGTTGCACATGTAGCTGTCGTGTGTGGTGGGGTGTGCGTCGCTGAATGCAAGACTCCTGTGGGCCTCGGAGCGCACATCGTCGAGCTGGGGCTGTCGGTCAGGCAAGAACTTGACCAGGGCGCGGTGAACATTGTCAATGTCCGCCTCTGTACGAAGAAATGCATGGATGGGCACGAAGCGTGCTCCAACCGGAGGCTTGAAGTGCTTGGACGAAAAGGCTGGACAGCCAGACGCCAACACAACGCAGGCACGTATGTCACGATTGCTGTGCATGTCGAGAACGTCCCGCCCCGCCTGCAGCAGCGTGAATGCCGAGCGCGGGTGCGCGTCAATCACCAGCAACAGGTGCTTCCATGATGCGCCGTCAGGGCGAGGCTCTCGGTACTGGCGAACCATGTAATACCACACAGCACGGGCACGTTGCTTCTGCTTGGGTACGTTGCTGCCGTCGCCGCCCCAGAACACCAATGCATTTCGGTCCGCCTGCACGACAGCAACACGCCTCAAAGCAGTACTTGCGCCGGCACCAGCCTCAGCCTTATCAGCCACCACACACCCAAGCTGGCCTGGTGAAAGTGATGCCAACACCTCTGCTTCAAGCTCGCGGATGCCCGTGGTTTCTGGGATGTCATATGCAATCTCCCACTGCATTGGCGTCTTCCCCTCAAGCCAGTCCACGAACGCAGTTTGCCGGTCTTCTGCAGTCATAGCCAGGGCGGGGATGTGGGCGCCGTCCACGTGCTGCTGTTGCTGTCGCTGTTGTGGCTCTTGCTGTTGTGTCTGCACAAGTTGCTGCACATGTTGCTGTTCTTGCTCATGTTGCTCTTGCTGCTGCTGCTGCTGCGCTTCTTGAGACACATCCGCAACCTCGTTGGTTGCAGAAGATGTCGCCTGCTTGACCGGGGTGACATGATGCAGCCACGTAAAGTGCACGGCTTCCTCGTTGTCATCGCTGGCGACTGTGGCTAGCGGCACAGCGCTGATGCCGCTGACATCGTTCTTGTCTCTGGGACTGCAAATGGAGATCAGATCAATCACGTGCACGTTCGCGCAAGCGCATGCAGGCTGGAGGGCTTTCAGGGTCGCAAAAGTTTCGGTCGGGGTAAGTAGCCGCTCTGCCAGCAACACAATCAGGACGGGGGCTGCGGATTGAGACAGCCCAATGGAGTCAAGCGCACCAGCTTCCACATCAGTTGTCGCGATAAACAACAAGAAGGGCTGCTGGCCTCTCTGCAACACACGTGAGAGCTCGTGGGCATGTGCGGCCGGAGAAGAGACGCCTGCTTGGAAACTGACCCCCTTGGCAATCAGCCACCTCTCTGCGACCGCGCCCACGCATAGCTTGACGTACCAGCTACCTGCCATCAGCGACTGGGTGGACACGCTTGGCTGAGGGTGGAGCCTGGCCCACATCCCAATGCGAGACAGGCTGGCCTCTTCACCGTTGTCCACATACACGGGCGCAAAGGCGTGGGTGTCGATGAATGTGCCGATCAGATGAGGAGGTGGCTTGAAAACGAGCTGCAGCACAAACCGAGGCACGTGCTTCCAATCGTGGTCCTCCAGGTACTGCAGCAGCTGTTGCGCCGAAAATGACATGGCGCTCGTTCCAACCTCTTGTCTTGATGATGGCGCTGATGAAGCTGGTGTCGCCGAGGACGTCGGTGACGCTGTTGTCGATGCTGATGATGCTGAGGATGTCAGCGAGGGCGTTTGCGCTTGTGCGTGGAACACAACTGCGTGTTGAGGGTTCTCTCCGTTCCCACTGATGAACAATGCCCCTTTGCCCTGAAGCTTGCCACGCAAGAATGCCGCCGTGTCGAGTTCACGACGCCCAAAGAGCACCAACTTGTACTCGCCGTCGTTCTTGTCCAGGCCACCGTCCTCCAGCGCGGTGTAGCAATCGACCACACGATGCACGTGCAGTGTTGCAGAGCCTGTTGGCAGGGGAGGAAAGAGCTGCTGATGAATTCGCGTGTTGATTTGGTCAATCACATCCTTGAAGTACGCATCACATTCAAGTGGCTCCTCAGGCACAATCCCGCTCACGTGACAGTCGTCGTCATTGTCGACCACACCGCAAATAAGGTGAGCCGTGGCGTCTGCACAACCATTTGTGTTGATGGAGTTGAGCAAGGCAGGCAGTGTGTCCTTCATCAATTTCGCAATGGTGCTGGTGTCGGCGTACAGCGTCCATCCACTGGAGCTGCTGCCGCAGCAGGACTTGAAGTCGAGGTTGTTCAGCTCGTGTGAAGGTACCGTTGCTGCGATCGGGCCAAAGACGCCACCCTCGTGTCCTTGCGACGAGACTCGCGCCCCTGCATCAAGCGCCTGCTCATCCCAGTGAGGTGCATCTGCCACAGCCTTCATTTCCTTGTGCTCTGGGTGTGCTGGGTCGACGTCTGCCCACTCCAAGTTGGCCAAGCGCTGCAGGGCCTGCCGATCTCTGTGCCCGCCGTGGGAGCCGCTCCGAAACAGGGGCGGGTTCTCCAAGCCAACTTGACCGAGCGGAAGCGGCCGAACGTGGAGGTCGACCGTGTACACGTCGTCCTCAGCGAGGGCTCGGCTCGAAACATCCAGGAAAACATGACGGCTTCCAAGACGTAGGTTCTGCTCCACATCACAGGAGAAACCGTGCAGCCAATCCACGTGCCTGAACGCGTTGCCAATATCCTGCCTCAGTGTGTCGACGGTCGTTGTTCGCGAGCAAGTGAGCTGTATGATGCCAGGTGCGGTGCCGTTGAGGATGCGAAGAACGAGTTTTCGTAGCTGTTCGCCTGGAGACGTCGTCTCTGTTGTTCTTGTTGTTCTTGTTGTTTGGTGGTGGTGCCTCTGCCAATTGAGCTGTGGTGTCCTGCTGTTTCTTGTGATTGGTAGTTGTTCGACGTGTCTGAGTGCACCTCCATTGTTCTTATCCGCGCGACAGTCGTCAGTGCGAGTCCTGATAGGCGTAGCGTCACAGCGAGCAGTTGTTGCTGTCGGTGTTGTGTTCAACGGCGGCCCTTGAGCTTGCTGTGGTTGCTGTGGCCGGCTTCTTTGGTGTATCCGCCAGTCAAGGGTGAAGCGATGATGAAAGCCTTCAAGAGGGCGTGCTTGAGGATGCGGCATGCTGTGCTGTCTTTGGATGTTGACATGAAGGAGGAAGGGAGGCACTTTCAGGCTTTTTAATCTCAAAATGGGGGAAACCGTCCATTTTTGATTCACACATGTAACACATCAGTCAGCGGATTGACACTTCCAACACAAACCACAACAGCCAAGATGCGACATGTGACAAGAGAAGTGTGATGTGACACACAGCACGGACGGAGAGGGAGCGTCTTCTCTTAGTCTCTTCTTCCGCTCCTCACATTGCACATGAGCACATGACTGGGTACACTGCCAGCCATCGTAGTGAGTCATCAAAGCTTCTCCTCGTTCCAGTGGCTTGCTCCTGTGTCCTTGTTGTGTGGCATTCATTCCATCACGCACATCCACAGAGCATTCACTAGTTCACTGTCCTTCTCCTTCACCTGCGGTTACGCAGGCCTGCGTAACAACAGAACACCACACCCCCCCCCCCCAACACAACAGACGAACAAGCAAGACAAGCTTGTCGTTTTGTTCACCATTTTCCTTGCCCCCCCCCCCCCACACCAACACCGACCACCAACACCAAGCCAACCACCAACCACCAACCACCAAACCACACTCGCCTGACCACAGCAGAGATGACGACCACAGCCGACTCTGCCAAGGCACCGGCCACAGCCAGCTCTGACAGCACCATTGGGTGTGCGTGTGAGAAGGTGATTCCTCGCGTGGACTACGCCAGCCCAGAGCTGCGGCAGCGGCTGACCGACCACATCCGCTCGCATGGCGTCGTGGTGGTGGAGAATGTCTTCACGGACGCGGAGTGCAACGCCGCCATGGATGAGCTTGCGGATTCGCTCCACGCGCTCTCCCCGGCGCTCACCCGAAAGCCAAAGACCTGGACCCGCGAAAACCTCCCCGCAGGGCCGCGGCAGGGCATGTACCACAGCCTGGTGGCCCAGTTCCCCGTGGTGTGGGACATCCGCAGCGACGACCGCGTGCACAACGTCTTCCAGCATGCCTACAGCGGCCTGCGCGGGCGCGAGATCACCCGCTTCGTCACCAGCTGCGACGGCATCAACGTCAAGCCGCCCACCGCGCCTTTCCACGACCCGGAGAAGGACTGGGCCCACGTCGACCAAACCCACGACACAGACAACATCTTCAAGTGCATCCAGGGTCAAGTCGTGCTCACCAACACGACGGCCGCCTTCCGCTGCTCCCCAACGTCCCACCACTACCTGCAAGAGCTCCTGGACCTCGATGGCGGGTGCCGTTCCGCTGTCTCCGACTTCCACCTCTTCCGCGAGGACGGTTGTCGCGCCATCGCCGCGTATGTGCGCGCAACCGGTGGCGCCTACCAGACGTGCGTCCACGCCAGAAAGGGCAGCATGATCCTCTGGCTCTCCTCCCTCGTGCACTCGGCCAAGGGCCAGGACAAGCACGCCCCCATCGATCGCAGTGACCCCTGGTCGCAGTGGCGCGGTGTCGTCTATGTCTGCCACCGTCCAAGGGAGGACGTGGACGAGCAGCACGTGAACACCCTCGAGACAGCGTTTGCGTCGAACCGCGTCACAAACCACTGGGGCAGCAAGGTGTTTCCCAAGCGCAACCGCCGCGACAGGACCACACGCACTGGACTTCTGGCCCAGCTCTCTGCTCGCCCGCAGGACGCGTTTGCGATTGCAAACCTGCGCCCCCAGCGCACGGCACGTGTGGACGCCCTGCTGCGTGGTGGCGAGTGGCCAGTAGCAAACGGTGCTGTCGACGACGATGATAGTGATGGTGGGGACGACCAGGAGGCGTTGGCAGATGAGGATGTGTCGGTGAATGAGGATGGAGCTGATGGCAGTGCACAACAGGAGCACAGCGACCAAGATGATGACGACGCGAGAGGGAACGCGTGATTTGGTGGGAGCGAGTAGAAGAGGGTGCGTGTGCACGTGTGCGTGTATGTGCGCGTGCGTGTGCGTGTGTGTATGTGTGCGTGTTGCTGTCTGAAGGAACCAATGGATGACGGATACATGAACAGTGAGTGCATTTTATTTTGTCAACGCGTGTCTCGGCAAGTGAATCGCCTCAACCACATTACATGAACCAAGCAGACAATGTGAATTGACTTTGTGAGTTCTTGAGTTTGTTGGAAGCAGAAATGGCTGCAGCGCATGCACGTGGGCATGGACACACACGCACGCACACACACACGCACGCACACACGCACACACACACGCACACGCACGCACGCACACATACACACACGCGTTCATTCACATGCACCTGTCAACAAAGCTGGCCACCACGACCACGGCCGGATCTGGCATGTGTGCGAGAAAGGAGGGAATGTCCAGCTGCCCCTGCGAAGACGAGAAGCACATGTCCAAGCACTGCTCAAACACTGCGTGCCTGGTTGTATCCAGCTTCGTGCTGCACCGGCGTGCGTCACTGCCATTGCGGCTGTCCCCAGCCTCTGTCTCCCCCAGGGCGTGAAGCACCCCCAGGGACAACTGCCGGAACGCAGCGCTGCAATCGCGTTGCGCAGAAGGCGCGCCTTCCTCCTCTTCCTCCTCCTCCTCCCCCTGCTGCTGCTGCTGTGCATGCTGCTGCTGCTGTGCATGCTGCTGCTGCTGTGCATGCTGTTGGAGCTGAGGTCCATCGTCACGCTTCTCCTTCGTCGCCGTCTTCTTCGTCGCCGCCTTCTCGCTGAGTGCAAAGCCGGCATGCAGAAGCCACTCTGCATATGTGTGATCGGCAACACGCTCGTCATCAAAGGCAAATCTGCTGCCACTGCCGCTGCTGTTGTTGCCACTGTTGCTGCTGGGGCTGTGGTGGCCCTCAAGTCGTGCATCACGACCACCCTTCGCCTCGCCAGCGTCACCATCTCTCGCCACACCATCATCAGCATCGCTATTGTGGCCAGATGAAGCGAGGGCAGCAGAGGCGGCCGCGTGCGGCAACAGCTCGTGCAGTGGGGCCGTGTCGATGTCAAACCCCGTCAGCGCCAGCACGGCCTGCATGATGGCTGCGGTGATGAACTGCGCGCCAACAAAGACGCGTGCTCGTCGCAGGTTCCGCGCGGCGCTGTCCTGCAGCCGCTGGTGCTCGTCGTCCGTGCGCACGTCGCCGTAGCGCGGGAAGATGTGGTCTGGCTCTGCCAGCAGCGCGTCGAAGAAGTGGATGGTCTCTGCCATCGCCCGCAGCCATGCATGGAGAAGCGTGCACGTGGCTGGCCCGCGCAGGGCGGCCCCCTGGTATGGCAGCTGCGCGTGTGCGTTGGCGAGGAACACGCGCGTGTCCTTGGCGGCAAAGTGGCCCACCACCTTGGTGGCCAGCCGGCACGCGCTCTCCACCTTCTGCTTGATGGTGCGCTGCAGGACGGCGAGCGGCAGCGGCCTGAGGAAGGGCAGGTCCTCCACGCAGATGCGCATGCACGTGTCGTACAGGGCAGCGAGGGTGCTGTTGTTGGTGGGCAGGAAGGGGGTGCATGCCCGGATGCAGGCACACACGTGCAGCAGGTGCACCTCGTCAAGCCAGGGCCCCAGGATGTCCATGGCGACGACGCAGGCGAGAAACTCGTTCAGGCCGGGTGTCTCTGCGTGGTAGGGCAGCACTGCACCGGGCGCAAAGCCAAACAGGCGGTAACACAACTGCTGCGCGATGGCCCGCTTCTCCTTGCGCACGGCCGGGGTGAGGGCGCCCGACCAGCCCCACACGTGCTCGCGGTGGCTGATGGTGCGCAAACCGTGCGTCTGCTCCACATCCTCCCGCCACCACGACATGACGCAGCCCACTGCCGTCATCACCTCGTCATCCTCATCGCCGCCGCCGTCGCCTGAGCGGGGTGCAGGGGACAGGCTCGGTGTTCGCGTCGATGGCGGGGTCATCTTGGCTGGCGACAGCAGCGTGTTGGCCAAGGGGAGGCTTGGCGTTGGATGTTTGTGCTTTGCGTCGGTCGCAGGCGTAGCCTTCTTGTGCGCTGCTGTTGAGTGGTTGGTGGCATGCATTGGTGTCGTCAGTGCTGCCATGGCGGGGCTGCTGATGCTGCGGTGGTAATGTTTGTGAGGGCCTGCGTCGTCGCTGCTGCGCTTGCCAGCAAACCTGCCAGATGTGCTCTGGAGGCGGCGCATGCGTCGGCTGTCCTGGCTGATGTCGTCGTGGCCGGGGAGCGGCACGCCGGCCATAAGGGCCAGGCCCCGCGGTCGACAAAGCGCGGCCTTGCGGGCCTCGTGGCATCCATGCAGTGGCATGAGCTGCGGCATTGCCGCGACACGTTGCACCGCGTAGTCCTGCAGCAAGCTCGCTCTCTCCTGCCGCCTGCGCCTCTGCCATCGCCGGAGGCTAGCCGTGTTCTTGCTTGAGTGGATGGATGATGAGTGAATGGATGATGAGTGGATGGATGATGAGCGCGTGTGCGAGCTGGTGTCGTCGTGCGTCTCGGCGCGTGCGTCACCCTCGATGGCTTTGCCAAAGCTCTCACAGCAGGGATGTTCTTGGGACTTGCCATCTTGTTCTTGGTGGTGGTGGTGGTGATGGTGGTAGCCATGTGATGATCCTGCTTCTCGCGCGCCTCCTGCCTGTTGTCGTTCTGCTGCTGCTGTTGCTGTTGCTTCTTCTTCGTCCACCTCTTCCTGGTCTTGTGGGGCGTGGCGCGGTTCACCCCGTTGAAGATCGGCTGGCGACGGCAGTGGGATGAGGCGGGCCCGGTGCAGGAGCGGGAGGAGGAACGGCGCAATGTGCTCGTGCGTCTGCAGGAAGACTGTTTCCCGGAAGATGCTTGCGAGGAACGCGGGCGCATCGGCGACAATGTCTTCTTGAGTGGCGTTGAAGATGTGAGGTGCTGGCTGAGCGCAGTGGTTGTTGTTGTTGTTGTGGCTGCTGCTGTGGTGATTGCTGCGGTGGTGGCGAAGGTGCGCTGATGTGCTTCCAATTTGTTGTGGTTGCTGGTGCTGCTGCTGTTGCTGTTGGTGTTGGGTGGCGATGGCAACAACTGCAAGCTCCGCAATCTTGAAGATGACCTCTGGCGGAATGCTCAAGGCCATGGCTTGGAACGCGCACGCGACGTGGCCGGCAAGCGTGTGTACTTGGCGCTCCATGGCGGCGGTGAGGATGATTATTGCCGAGGGCTGAGACATGGCGCTGGTACCTGTAGCTGTCGAGGTCATGATACCAGCTGGTGTGCTGGGTGGAAGAGGGGTGGTGGAAATGAGATCATGGCATTACTGTGGTGGTGTGGTGTTTTGTGTGCTGTGCTGGCTGTTGCGGGTTTGTTTGTTTATGTTTATATTTTGAGTCAGGGTCGTGTTGCTGCTGTGTTGCTTGTCACGTCACTGCTTTACTGTGTCACCTGACTGGTTTCTTGCATCGTTTGCCTTTGTTTGTTGGATGTCTTGCGACCCATCCTCTGGATCTGTCGTGTTGCTGCCCTTTGCTCACAATTCATGTGTTGCGACTGCACGCAACGCGCACGCAACGCAAGAACTTGCCGTGACACAATCACAAGGGGCATGGGATTGCTGCCACACATGGTGTGGCTGGGCGACTGGGCTGGCTGGGTGTGTGGGTGAATGGGTTGTCAGGGTTGTTGGTTGAGGGTGGCAACAGCAAACAAAACGTGTTGGACTTGTCAAAATTGGCGATGGCGGCGCCGGTTTTGTTGTTGTTGTCCTTCCTCGTCGCCCCATTTTGCTTTTGCTGCCACCTTTCTCCTCTCTCCTTGTGTTGTCTGCTGTGAGTGCGACTTGGCTGGCTGTTCGTGGCGTGACTCGAGCAGGAGCTACCCCGCGTCCTTTGTTTGGTTGTTGGTTGACTCGGGCAGTCGCGATGGCGCACGCGATGCCGCTGTTGCTGCGCTGTGCCGTCGTCATCTCAGGTGGGTCGGTGACAGCTCTTTGTTTGTGTTGGACCTTTGCTGACATTTGCTGGCTTGATTGCATGGTGGTCCTTTGTCCTTGTGTTTACATTTCTGCACAGCAGAGCAGTTGAGAGAGGTCGTGGAACGGCAGGTGCTGTTGTGTGGTTGGCTTGTGGTGCTCACCTTCGTGGTGTGTTTGGTGGGTTTTGCTGCAGCGTTAGCTGCGGTGGCGTGCGAGGCCAGTTGCCCAGACAGTGCTTCGCCTGTAGCTGGCGGAGGCAGCAACACGTGCAAGTGCCAGCCTGGCACGTCGTGTACCAGCGACTCCAACTCCGCTGCATGCACGCACGACCTGGACGGCTTTGACACCTTCGCCTCCACTCAGTGTTCAGACTGCAAATGCATCCCAGGTGTGCCTTGTGTGTGTGTGCGTGTGCGTGTGCGTGTGTGTGCGTGTCTGTATGCGTGTCTGTGCGTGTGCGTGTCTGTATGCGTGTCTGTGCGTGTGCGTGTGCGTGTGTGTGCGTGTGCGTGTGCGTGTGCGTGTGTGTGTGCGTGTGTGCGTATCAGTGTGCATGCTTATTTCTGTGGTGGCTGCGGTGATTATTGTGGACAGATGCTTTGGTGCATGAGGTGGTCACACCTACCATTGGAACAACGTGTTACCTGGGGGGCCCGTGTCCTGTGACATGGATCGCAAACGTCCAAGTGGAGGCGGTGCGGTTGAAATCTCGCACGTTCGCATGCAACACCCACTTGTTCTCCGCGTTCTTGCTTGTTCTCCGCGTTCTTGTGTGCCATGCTGTACATGTTACATCCTTCTTGTGCAACTGCTTCCTTTTCATGCATGCACGCATGCACCACTTTCATGCTCGCTGATGCGCTGTCGTCGGCAGGTGGATGTGCATTTGCTGCGCGTGACCACGAGTGGTGGCACGTCTCGCCCCAAATTGGAACGCACCATCGCCTCTTCCGTTGCCAACAACGGCTCCTTTCCATGGCGTGTGCCCTCAGATCTCTCTCCTGATGTATGTGGGTTGTTGTTGTCGTTGTGGGGGTGTGCGCGTGTGCGCCTGCGTGAGTCTTGAGTACGCATGCCTGCTTGTGTACACCGGCGTGTCGTGAGTGCGTGCTTGCTTGCAGTCGTGTGCCTGTGTACCTTGCTCAAACCCTCTCTCCGTTGTGGTGGTGTTGTCCACACACACACTTGGCTGACTCTTTACGACATGCTCACCGCTGCTTTCGTGCTTGCCCTCCATTTGTCTCCCAATCATCATGCCAGACCATGTACAAGGTTGCTGTGGTGGCCACGAACAACCTCGTTGCGTCCGCGCAGACGCCCACTTTCACCATCGCCGCCGTTCCAACGGGCTCGTGCCCGGCTGGATACGTGTCCACGACGGGCAGCTACCCAGGCTGCGCTCCATGCTCGCAAGGAACATACGTGAGTGGCTCGGTGTATGTGTTGTGTTGTGTTGTATTGTGTTGTGTTGTGTTGTGTTGTGTTGTGTTGTGTTGTGTTCGCGAGCATTTTCATGGGTCGGTTGGTGATGGTGAACGTGTCATTGAACACGGTATGAATGAGTGAATGGATGGTCCTCAGCGAGTGACATCTTTCCCATCCACAATCCCATGCCGTCTGCGACGTCCCTGTTTCATCGCTTCTGTCTGGTGCTTGTCCTTGCTGGGCTGTCTCACGCGCAAATCTGTCCTGTTTGTGCGCCCGTGTATGCTGTTGTTTGTTGGTATTTCCGCAGGCAAGCAGCGATCACATGACGTGCTCTGCCTGTCCAAGTGGAACCACCACGCCCAGCGTTGGAGCAGCTGCTGCCACCGATTGTTCTCTTGACAATGGTACGTTCCAGCGAGCATGCTGCCGCCCACACCATTTACATTTGCACTGCACAACATCGTTTTGGAAGTGGCGATCCCTGTTCACCACACACACACACACACACACACACACACACACACACACATACACACACACACACGTATGTCGTGTGTGCAGATTCGCCGCTGGCGTCGTTTGTGAAATATCCAATGCATGAAATTGAGGAGCAGGACATTCGTACGTTTTGCCATCAAGTTGCAACAAGTTGCTGTTTGTGCATGCATGCGTGCATGCATACTTCCACATCAGGGCTCGTGCATGTGCCTTGTTCAGTTCAAACACACCGTTGCACTGTTGCATGGCATCACACACATACACATACTCTTGCGGCGCGTGTTCGTGTGAGATGTACTGTCATCACTAACGTGGATGTGTGGTCGTTACGCGAACTGTTGCTGTTTGCTGTTTGCTGTTTGTGCTCGTGCTCGTGTTCGTGTTCGTGTTTGTGTTGTGTGCATGTGTGCATACATGTGCATGCAGATCAACTGCGTGGCGTGACGCTGGAGCGGTGTGCACGCCTGTGCATCGTTGATGTCACCTGTAAATCCTTCGACTTTACAGCGTACGTGTTGCACCGTGAGCCCCATGCTGTTGTTACCGGGTGGATGTATGCACACACAGTTCTACTGTGTGCCTTCTTCTACTGCTCTTCAGTCATGTCTCGCATGCTTTCCGCTCAATTGTGTTTGCTTGTCCACATTCTGCTCAGCCACATGGGTTGCTTGTTTCCGCCATTCACTTCGACACGTCCGCATGCGTTCATTCTTTCACACACACACACACATGCACACACACACACACATGCAAACAACAAACACATAACGCACCACCCATAACAAACAAACACACACACACACACACACACACACACACCACACCACACACACACACACACACACACACACACACACACACACACACACCATGCGTTTAGTGCCGGGACAACGGGCACGTGCTCGCTTGCTGCGGACACGCGTGGCACTTCCCTCACGCACACGTTTGTGCCCACAGATGACGCAACCACCGCCCACTACGAACGCACAGACAAATACGGGCAGCGTGAGTGACGTGTGTGCCTGGGTGTGTGTGCTTTTAGCATGGTATGGCGCTGCAAGGCGGAAGACTGCTGTCATGGCCGCTCTGCTGTCACTGCCATTGCTGCTGGTGCTGCTGCTGGTGCTGCTGCTGCTTGACTATGTTTGCTCACTCTTCCACTCTCGGACTTTGGGTGCCCACCAAACACAACACCACTACCTGCAGTGATACTGGCCCAGACTGCGTTCGTTGAATCGCCCGATACGCACATCCAGACAACCACGGCCGCCACCACCGTCTCTGCGCGCGTGTCTGTGGAGGCGTGTGCTGTGCTGTGTATTCATTCCGCGACATGCAAGGCGTTTGCTGCTGGAAACGCAGCGCGAAGGGGAGAGTGTTTCCTCTACACCGTCAACTCGTCAGATGTCTCTGCTTCGCAAGTGATTATGCAGTGAGTTTGAGTGTGCTTACTTGTGCCTGTGCACACACAAACGCCGGTTTACACCTGCGCATTGCTGTGTACACACACTCCGCGTGCATGTGTTGCACCTGAGTGCTTGCCCTTCACAGCGTGCCGCCATCCACCCGACGCCAATTCCATCCCCTCTAACGTCACTCCTGTCCCCCCTCAACCCCATGTCACTCTCAACACCTGTCACGCTCACTCCCTCTTCCTCCCCACCCCCCTTCCACACACAATATGCAGCCCTGCGCACCAGCTTGATTTGTACGAGCAAGACCTCTCGTCCCCCGCGTGCACCGCTGGCACCGTCTCGCCATCCGCCCGCGAAGAATGCACACCGTGTGGTGCGTGGGCGTGTTGGGGAGTAGGGAAAAGGGTGATTGCTTGTGGTGTTTGTGTGTGTGTGTGTGTGTTTGTGTTTGTGTTTGTGCGTGTGTGTGTGTGTGCGTGTGTGTGCGTGCGTGCGTGCGTGTGTGTGTGTGTGTGTGTGTGTGTGTGTGTGTGTGTGTGTGTGTGTGTGTGTGTGTGTGTGTGTGTGTGTGTGTAGTTTACGGTGACGTGGGCGGTGGCAAGGCGCGAGTGCTATCATTTTGTTGAACTCGCCTGTTGCTCAACACCACGTCATTCTTCACACACACACACATTCGCACACCTGCACCCACTGCTTTCAACTTCATCTCCTTTCCCTTGCATCACCTTTGCAGCACGTGGAACATTCAGCACACAGTTCCCACGCTACTCCTGCAACCTCTGCCCCTCGGGCACATTCACGTCTACCACGGGCGCAGCGACAAAGGACAAGTGCAAGCCGCTCACGTGCCCAGCCGCCAGCAGGGGCCCAGACGACAAAAGTACGAAGGGTGGTGTTTGTGGTGCTGTTGTTGATGCTTTTGTGCTGTTGTTGATGCTTTTGTGCTGTTATTGATGCGTTTGTGCTGTTGTTGATGCTTTTGTGCTGTTGTTGATGCTTTTGTGCTGTTGTTGATGCTTTTGTGCTGTTGTTGATGGTGGTGGTGTTCGTGTTCTTGTGTGCATATCATTACCATTGTATGTCATTTGCAACCATGAATCTTTTCGCCTGTTCTCACACCCTCACACACACGCGCACAAACATCAGATGATTGCGTGTGTTTGAGTGGCAGCACATGTGAAGGTGATGAGTGCAAGACAGACAGCAGCACGGGCACCACGTACTTTGCCGCAACATGCACCTCCTGCACATGCAAAGAAGGTACATTCATGATTGCCAAGCTCAGGCCCGTGTGCGAGTGTGTGGTTAGGGGAAAGGGCGAAGCAGCTTGTTTGTAGTCTTCTGAAAATCACACACACACACACACACACACACACGACACACACATACACATGCAGTTGTTTGTACTCACACTACCACGCAACGCCACGTGTGTCACGCTTGCAGCGAAACAGCCGCCCTCGATTGATGCTGTGCTGTCTCCCGCACCCAACGCCCGCCTCTACTACGGAACGCGTGCCAACATCACTTGGGCCGCCTCAAACGGCGTGAGCAATGTGAGTGAGTGTGTGTGTGTGTGTGCGCGCGTGCGTATGTTTACGTTGTGCGTTTGCGCGCAGTTGCACGTGACGCAATCGGTGCAATGCATGTTCAACACCAGCGTGCTGATTCTCCAACATCCTTACGTGCTTGCATTGATCGCCACCACATCATGTGCAGGTGAACATCCGTCTGTATCAGGAGTATGCGCTTTTCCCCGGCTACCTTGGTCTTGTTGCCACCATCGTCAACCCTCACCCCAACACGGGCGTGTATACTTGGACAGTGCCGGTGCGTGTGCCCGGTTCATTTTTCTCATATGGTTGCTGTTCTGTGTCTTGTGATTGCATGTGTGTGTGTGTGTGTGTGTGTGTGTGTGTGTGTGTGTGTGTGTGTGTGTGTGTGTGTGTGTGTGTGTGTGTGTGTGTGTGTGTGTGTGTGTGGGTGTGTGGGTGTGTGTGGGTGTGTGTGGGTGTGTGGGTGTGTGTGGATGTGTGGGTGTGTGGGTGTGTGTGGGTGCACGTGTGTGCTGACAAACCACTCATTATTGATCCTGCAATTGCTTGCCATCTCCGCCGCCTCCTCCTCGTCCATTTTGCACCCGCACCCATTGCCAGTCGAACCTGGCTGCAGCAAGCAACTACTACGTTGTCATCTTTCACAACGCCAAGGACGACGATGCAAGCGCGCCGACGTACCGCTACACAGGGCCCTTCTTCATTGGGCGTGAGTGTGTGGTGCCTGCGTGTGCCTGTGTTGGTTGTGTCAGTGGGTGAGTGTATGACAGAGAAAGAGAATGCGCGAAGTTCACGTGGTCTGAGTTGCATCACATGCTTTCATTCATGGTGGGCCTCATATGAATCCAACACCATCCTCACCTTTTCACCCCTCGTGATTGCCACCACCACCACCACGACCACCACTATCATAATCACCGCCTGCAGCCGCCCCCACCGGTCCGTGTCCTTCTGGCGAACACAACCCCGTGACGGGCGAGAACCCGTGCACGCTCTGCCCGATCGGCACATACTGGGTTGGTTGATGCACAAGTGCGCTCGACTTGGCGTCGAATCGCCTTCATTTGTTCTTGTGGAGGTTGTGTTGCTGTGGTTGCATTGTGGTGTTGATATGGTTGCTTCATTGCGTTTGCATCATTGCTCTCACTCTCTCACACACACACACGCACACACACACACACACACACACACACACACATGTACACACACACACACACGTTCACTTTCCAGGTGGACGCCCACACGTGCAGCAAGTGCCCCAACGGGACGACGACGGCAAACAACGGCGCGCAAAGCGTTGCAGATTGCTCCGTATCCGCCAATGATGCGCTTGCGGCATTCACAAAACTCAGCAACATGTACATCAAGGAGAGCAACCAAGGTTTGCTTTGTTGCTGCTGTGGTTACGTGCCTTGTCGGTGTCATAGTTGTTGCTGCAATGTGCGATGACATGAGTTGTCACCCCTTTTCATCAACGCACCCACAACACAGTTTTTGCGTTCACTCCATTCCTGTCATCTCACTCGCTTCACTTCAACACGGCCACCCCTCATTCTATCCTGGAACCGACTGCCTATTTGCGTCAGGTGGCGAGTTTCTTGAAGACGCGGATCACATGACAGTGGAGGAGTGCGCTCGCAGGTGTCTCGACGACGCTGGCTGCAAGTCGTTCGACGCAGGGGTGAGTGGTGAACTGGATGTTAAAGAGAGTGCGCATATGCGATGTATTGTGTGCTGTGTGTACGTTGTGTGTGTGTGCTGTGTGTGCACGTGCGTCGTGTGTGTGTGTGTGTGTGTGTGGTGTTTCCCTTGCTCCATTTGAGACACTGCTGTCATTCGCTCTTCCTTTTCCCTGTGCATCTTGTATCCCATCCAACCACGTCTGTCACCACACCTTTCCTTCCGTCACACACCACCAGGCTGTGAGCGACTTCCAAGAGGGCGACTGCTTTCTGTCGTACGACAATCCCGACACTGCTGCGCCGTCGCGCGTTCGCTCCATTTCGCAGCTCGACCTCTACGTCCGCAGAGACGCACGTACGTGTGTGCATGTGCTGTGTTGTGTTGTGTTGTGTTGTGTTGTTTGTGTCAAGGGGAGAGAAGTTGTGTCAACACAACGCATGTGTTCATGGAATTCACTGCATGTTTGCTGTTTTTGTTGCTTGTGTCGTTGTTTAGCCTTGCTTGTGCCATGTGCTTTTTCATGGTGGACTTCACACACACACACACACATACACACACACACACACACACACACACACACACACACACACACACACACACACTCGACCGGTCCCCG
>NW_004754916.1:1079095-1102446 GCF_000188695.1 Salpingoeca rosetta | reverse complement strand
TTATTACGTCACACACACACACACACATACACACACACACACACACACACACACACACACACACACACACACACACACACACATCAGGCCCCGTCCTTGACCGCCGCTTCACCAAGGTAGCCAACGCCTATCTTCGCGACCACGACGATGGTGGACTCTTCTTCCAGGAAAACTCGCCAGAGGCGTGTGCGCAGCTGTGCCTGAATGACGTGTGTTGCAAGAGCTTTGACGCCGGCCAGCTGGGCACGACCAAGGAGTACGACTGCTATCTCTCCTACGACAACAGACAGTCTGCCCCAGGTGCCTTTGTCACCGACGCTTCACAGCACCTCGACTACTACGAAAAGAAGAGTGAGTGTCTTGTGTGCATGCTTGTGTGTGTGTGTGTGTGAACGTACCTTTGTTCGCGCGCATTGTATGCATGTGTAGATGGATGTGCATATGAGCCGGAAGTGTTCACTTGCGCCTTCCACAACAACATCATTTCTTTTTTCTTACTGCTTCCTACATACACCTCCTTTCTGAAAATCATCTTCGCCAGTCGATCTCCAACTTCGGTTTGATGCTCTTTACGACGACCTCATCACCAGCGACAACTATAAGGTGCCCATGTGTGCCTGTGTCTGTGGTGTGCTTGCGTGATTGTGTTTTGACCACATTGTGAGTGTTCTTGTCTCACACCCGTCCCACCAACACACACACACACACACACACACACACACACACACACAGCGGTCGTTTGAGTCGCAGGTTGCACTGGCCATCACGAATCTCAACAGCGTTGACGATGATGCCGCTGTTGCCGTGTCAATTTCATCCACATCCACGGCCGAGACAGATGCCGGAGGAAAGAGTGGTTACATCACTGCTGACGTCATGTTTCTGGATGACGCCATCAAGGACGCCACCGTGAAGGAAATTGAGGACAAGACGCTGCAGGTCCAGTTCCCTCCACTCTTTGGGTAAGCCGCGAGTGGCGTGTTTTCCTTAGCGTGCATTTGTGTCGCTTGCGTGCCTCGCCTCAACACAAACACACACACACACACACACACACACACACACACACACACACACACACACACACACACACACACACACACACACACACACGCCGAAGCCTTGCTCGAGATGCCCTGACCTCACAACAGTGTTAACATTTCCTCATCACCTCGTCACGACGATCGATCTACCACCGACAATTTAGGGACGTGTACACGGCACGGTTTGGCAAACACGACGGCCCGTGTGCCGACGGAACGATTTCCGCATCGGGGGATCGTGTTGACGAGTGCACCACGTGTCGCGCAGGCACATACGTACGTCATATTTGAACTGGAAAGGGGACAGTGGTGATGAAACAATGCATCCGTACCGTGTTTGTGACGTGTTCGTGCTTGTATTGGTGTTCCTCGCGCTGGTGTTCGTTGCAACAGCGGCTGTTCATCACCACACACACACATACACACGCACACACACACACACACACACACACACACACACACACACACAAACGTGTACACTCATGTTCGCGTTCATGTGTTGCACTGCAGACGAACCTTGCGCAAACCATCTGTCTGCACTGCCCGGATGGAACAACATCCACGCCCGGCTCAACAAACGCAAAGCAGTGCACACCAGTCGACGCTGGCGGTGAGACGATGCACATTATCGTTGTGTTCAAGGCTTGGCGGCGTTTTGTACCAGCATGCCGCCTCCATGTTCATTCATCCATCGACTCGCCCTGCTTCCATCTCACACCAACGACACACCAACGACACTACTACCATGATCAAAACTCACCACCGCAACTCACCATCTGTGACAGATGCGTCGTCGGGCCTGTTTGCTGTTGGCGACGAGTGGGTTGGCCACTTCTCTGCATCGTGCAAGACCTCTTCAGGCGGCACCACCCCCTGCACAGGGCGCGTCTCCTTTGAGGTGTGATGGCACGTGTGTCTGTGTTGTACGTTTGCGCTTTCACTTCGCGTGTGCGTCGTGCTCTTGCGGGTTTGCAGTTACACGTGACAGCTGTTCTGTGCTTGCTGCCAGTACTTTCTGTTCCCGCAACGTGCCACCCTCATCATACCCCCCCCTTATCCCTCTCTCGTCTCCTTTATTTCCACGCACCCTACCCAATCCCCAATGGATTGCAATTTGAAGGTGGTGTCTGCGAGCGGCAGCAGCGTGCGCCTGTATGCGACGTTCACGCACGGCCAGTACTGCAACGAGGCTGCGGGCTGCCGGGAAGAATCGGCTGGTGTTTCCGAGTTTTATTACACCGCGCACGTGTCGTCCAATCATTTCTCTGCGACGTTTGTGCCCGGTACCGGCGGTTGGGGCGGCATCACAGACCGCACATTTGTGCGTGAGAACATTGACGCAACACTTCAGCACACCGACGACCAGCACATCGGTGTGTGCATGCATGTACTTGCCTGTGTTTGTGTGTGTTTGTGTGTACATGCATGCACTTGTGTGCGTGTGTGTACTTGTGTGTGTGTGTGTGTTTGTGTGTGTCTGTGTGTGTGTCTGTGTGCTTTTGTGCTTTTGTGTGTGTGTACTTGTGTGCTTTTGTGTGTGTGTGTACTTGTGTGCGTGCGTTGGTGTGTGTTGCTTGTGAGGTTTTATGATTGTGTGTTTGTGTACGTGGGTGCAATTCGCAGCGCTCGTTGCGTTTGCTCTTGCAGAACCCAGTTTCTTTCTCCATACTCATTCACCTCCCACAAAACACATACGTCCACCCCCCTCCCCGCCTTCTTGGACAGAGATGACTGGGTCATACGGCGATGGAGGCAGTGTGCGACTGCAGAAACAGTGCTCGGCAGAGTACGAACCCACAACCTTCAACACGGGGGACGCGTGGCTGGGCACCTACCACTGCACCCCGCGCACCGTCGGTGACATGAAGGCAGCGGAAGGGGTGGAGGATGTGCGACGCATGGAGCTGTTGATTGAGAGCGTCGATCCATCGACGGGCGCCATCACTGCCATCGTGGACTTTGACCACTATGCCGGCATTGGGCAGTACAAGACCACGGCGACGTTTGACAGCGAGACGACGTGCTTTGCTGTCGAGTTCACGCCAACCAAGGATGCCTGGATCACTATGCACCCCCTCGACGTGCACGCCCACCAGCTGACCGGCAAGCTAAGCGACAGCGGCGAGCTCTTCTCTGGGCAGCTCAACGAAAACCCAAACTGCGCGTGCAACGGCCAGGTGTCGGATGAGCTGAGCCAGCGTGGCGGCAGCTGCGATGCGTGGGATGGCGATGGCAACAAGTGGTGTTACGTTGACGCCACGTGCCCCTCAGCCACCGTGGACAGCGACTTCCCAGCCCTGCACCGCGCGCCCTGTGGCCTGTTCCCAGACTGCACGGACTTCTACCTCACCCGCATCTGTGCCGTGGAGCAGCCCGCGTGCGAGCACGGGTTCACACGCATTAACAACCGCTGCTACAAGGTGGCGACCACGGCATCGACTGCCGGCAGTTCTCCGATCACCACGTCCTTTGCAGGCGCTGTGGACGCGTGCAGCGTGGACAAAGCAACATGCGCTCACGCACATGAAACACCTGCACGCACGCACACATACGCACACGCGCCCGTAAGCACGCACACACAACGATGTACACGTGCAAAGCATGCACCCGCGTGTACACAATGCCAACCTCAAACTCGCACTCGGTGTCACAATACCACAGACACTGTCGGATGAGCTGAGCCAGCGTGGCGGCAGCTGCGATGCGTGGGATGGCGATGGCAACAAGTGGTGTTACGTTGACGCCACGTGCCCCTCAGCCACCGTGGACAGCGACTTCCCAGCCCTGCACCGCGCGCCCTGTGGCCTGTTCCCAGACTGTACGGACTTCTACCTCACCCGCATCTGTGCCGTGGAGCAACCCGCGTGCGAGCACGGGTTCACACGCATCAACAACCGCTGCTACAAGGTGGCGACCACGGCATCGACTGCCGGCAATTCTCCGATCACCACATCCTTTGCAGGCGCTGTGGACGCGTGCAGCGTGGACAATGCGACCGTTGTTAGCCTGCACTCTCTGCCCGAGACGGAGAACGTGGTGCAGTTGCTGCGAGACGCCGGCGTGACCAGCGCCTGGATCGGCCTGCGCACCACAGAAAATGGGGATGTGGCGGGCGGTGTTGACTACATGTGGGTGGATGGCACCCCGTTTGGTGACGTGAACAGCTTGGGTACGTTTGCCAACTGGGCAGATGGCCAGCCCACCGCGCAGGGTGGCAAGGACGGCTGTGCGTATCTCGACCTGACCAAGAACGCTGCAACAGCAAGCAACAGCACGGGTGATGACAAGCGTGCTGCTGGCCTTTGGTATGATGACGGGGTGTGCACCGCCCAGCGCGCAGTCGTCTGCAAGAAGCTGTCACCGATTGTCACGCCATCGTGCGCCTGCACGGGCCAGACCAACAGCGACGGTGATGGTGGCGCATGTGGCACCTGGTGCTATGTGTCACAGTACTGCCCACGCGCCGTTGAGGACCAGGGCAACGAAGGCCTCTTCTGGGCGATTTGCCCGCGGCACTTCCAGACATCAACGACCACAGCCATGCCTGCAAGCAGCACGGCGCCACCCGAGTCCACGACAGGCGGCACCACCACAACAGCGGCACCAACGTGCCATGAGATGGACCCTTCCACGTACACGCGGGACGATGGCACGTGTGCGCAGTGCACGACCACGGACGACTGTGACACCAACCAGGTTCTGCTTGGCGAGTGTGGCATGTTCACCACGCCCGTGTGCGTTGCCTGTGACAGCACGTGTGCCGCGTGCTCTGCCCTGGGTGCAGACAAGTGCACAAGCTGTGCTGATGGGTACGTGTGGTCGCTGGATGGCAAGCGCTGCGTGTCTTCGTGCCCGCTCGGGCAGTTTGCAGACACCTCAGCAGGGCAGTGCAAAATGTGCCACGACACCTGCGCGACGTGCGATGGAACAGCAGATAACGCGTGCCTCTCCTGTGCGCCAGCATCGAACCTCTTCCTGCAGCCCAACGACAACAGCGGCGGCGGTGGTGGTGACATGTCCCCGGCGCGTGGTGTGTGCGTCGCCGAGTGCAACCGTGGGTTCTTTGCGAACCAGAGTCGCAGCGGTGCGTGGCATGCGCGTCGTGCAACAAGGACACTGATGGCAACGCGTTGTACGAGGTGACACCATGCACGGCAACGGCTGATGCTGTATGTGCTCGCGTCACGGCGTGTGCAGAGGACGAGTATGAAACAGCAGCGCCCACGCCAACAAGCAACCGCGTGTGTCGGATGCTCACGCCGTGCAAGGCTGGTGAATATGAGCTGAAGGCTCCAACAACAACCACAGATCGAAAATGCACGCAGTGTGCAGCCGGCACGACAGACCTTGATCCAAACAGCATCAACGCGTGCACGACCTGTGATGCTGGCACGTACACGCCGCCTGGCCACGTTGGCCCCTGTCCCAAGTGCCCTGCCGGCACTGCGGACGATGACAGCGACCCTTCCACACCGTGTGCGGCGTGCATGCTCGGCCAAACCTATGCAGCAGCAGAGGGCAGCCTGTCGTGCTCTCGCGTGGACATGTGCGCACCGGGCGAGGAGGAGGCGCTTCGCCCCACCACCACCCGCAACCGCGTGTGCGTCGCATGCACGATGGGGACGTTCAACGCCATTGGTGGCAACGGCACGCGCTGTGTCCCGTGGACCACATGTGGTGCGGGCATGCAACCGAGCAACGACGCCCCACCAAGCGCCTCACAGGACCGCATGTGCGTGCCGTGTGCAACTGACGAGGACACGGGCGCAGCGCTTGCGTTCAAGCCCACGGAGGGCAACTTTGCCTGTTCGCGGGTGAAGCTGTGTGCGCCCGGCACGCAGGAGATGCAGAGGCCGACAGCCACATCTGATCGCGTGTGCGGCCGCTGCCCGCTCGGCACGTTCTCACCGGGCATCAACACGGCGTGTCGAAAGTGGAAGACGTGCGATGCTGACGCGTTTATTGCTGCGCGCGGCAACGCAACACACGACAACACGTGCCAGGCGGCCACGGTGTGCGATGCAGAGATGGAGTGGGAGCAGGAGTCCCTTGGCCAGTACGCTGATCGCGTGTGCGCGCCACTTACGCAGTGCAAGTACGACGATGCAACCGCGCCCGAGTTTGAACAGATGCCACCAACCAAAGTGAACGGCGTGTATGTGAGCGATCGGGAGTGCGCCGCCTGTCGCCTCTCTTGTCCAGACAACCAGACGCCCACCCGCGAGTGCACGCGCACATCAGACACACGTGAGCAATGTGCCCGTGTGTGTGTGTGTGTGTGTGTGTGTGTGTGTGTGTGTGTGTGTGTGTGTGTGTGCGTGCGTGAGCAATGTGCCCGTGTGTGTGTGTGTGTGTGTGGAGCTGCGGGGTTGTGTGTGTGTGTGTGCTGGGTATTGACGTGCGTGCATCCGGCAGACTGGTGCTGCTTCCCTTTCACCGTTCCATCCTAATCTCTTGTTTTTTGTTGTTGTTGTTTCTCATCATCACCTTAACAGGCTGTGCCAACTGTACCGAGTGCCTGCCACACCAGTACGTGGTGATGGAATGCACGACTGAGGACGACACCAAGTGTGGCAACTGCACAGTGTGTGGGGACGGGCAGTACCAGAAGACGCCATGCAGCCACACCCTTGATACGTGAGTCATCCACTTGATTGCGCACATGTGTTTGACATGAATGTGACGTGATGGTTGTGCTGTTGATGCTTGATGCGTAAGTGTTGTGGTGCATATGTGTGCACGTGTGCTTTGCTATGGTTTTCCTTGCTCACATGCATGGATTGTACTTTACCAGGGTGTGCGATGACATTCACGACTGCCCGTCTGGGTCCTACCAAGTCCACCCGCCCACGCCTGTGTCCGACAGAGGTGCGTGCGTGTGTGTGTGTGGGTGTGTGGGTGTGTGGGTGTGGGGGGTGGGGGGGTTGACCCGCTTGATGCTGTTCCTTATTGCTGTTTGCCTGTTTGTTGCGTTTGTTTTGAACGCACGGGCAGATCGTACCTTGATCACACACGCTCACGCACACACTCTCACTCATCCACGCACACACACACACACACACACTCGCGCACACGAACACAAAATTGGTCATGCGCCCCATGCTGTGTTTCTGCCTGTTCCGCAGTGTGCGCTGGCCTGACCACTTGCGGGGAATATGAGGTCGTGGCGATGGAGCCCACGCCGACATCAGACCGAGGTGAGGTGAAGCAATGTTTTGTGCAGTGGCTGCACGCACGAGAATGAAACCTGGCATAGCAGTGTGGCCATGTGCGCACTCACAACCATACACACACACATGCGCGCGCACGCACACGAACAACACCCCCTGTCGCGTACCCACGCACACACACACACACATACACACACACTACATTACCCCATCCCTCCCCACATTGACAGTGTGCGAGTCGTGCGATGGCACGAGCGAGTACTTCAAGGAAGGCGAGTGCGTTGCGGTGACCGAGTGCCCGCCTGGTATGATCACGCTCGCTGATCCAACACCCTCGACGGACCGCACGTGCACGCGCTGCCCCAACAAGCACTTCAAGGCCACAGCAGGGCAGGAGGAGTGCCAGCCGTGGACGGACTGTGTTGTTGGCGAGGTGGTGACAACCGCGCCAACAGCAACCTCCGACCGCGTGTGCCAGCTGTGTGACCCCACATACAATCAGTATTCCAGCAACCCGACCGCCACGCAGTGCGAAAACGCAACGGTGTGCGAGCCTGGCACATATGTCGACGTCCCTCTCACATCGACACGCGACCGCAAGTGTAAGCCGTGTCCGTCTGGCACCTTCAGCAACGAGGCCAACATGGCATCGTGCACACCCGTGCAGCCGTGTTCCGTTGGCTCTGGACTTGTGACGGCAGCCACACCCTCCACTGATCGCGTCTGTGCACCGTGCTCGCCACCGCACACGTTCTCCTCCACGCCAACACTGGAAGCGTGCGCGCCCGTGAGTGACTGTGCGCCCGGCTATGAAGAGGACACACCACCCACGCTCACCACCGACCGAACATGCACCCCATGCGAGGCCACGGTGACGTTCAAGGCGGAGAGCGGACAGGCAGCGTGCCAGAGCGTGAGTGCGTGCCCTGCTGGCCAGGAGGAGGACATTCCGCCAACAACATCCAGCGATCGTGTGTGCAAACCGTGCGGTGATGGCACCTTCAAAGCAGGGGAAGCAGGCATGTGTCAGCCGCACCGAGGGGTGTGTCAGCCTGGCACGCACGAGGTGACATCGCCAACCACCAGCACGGACCGCAGCTGTGAATCCTGTCTGGTTGAGAACAGCGAGTACCAGGACGAGCAAGGTGTGTATTTGTGTGTGTGTGTGTGTGTGTTTGTGTGTGCTTGTGTTTGTGTGTGTTTGTGTGTGCTTGTGTGTGTGTGTGTGTGCTCGTGTGTGCGCTTGTGTGTACTTGTGATCGTGCTTGTGTGTGTGCTCTTTTTTTTTGTGTGTGTGTGCATTTTTTTTGTTGTTACATGTGACTGTGGGTTTCTGCCGCTATTGTGCCACGTGCATGGATCGCGGGAGCAGAGACTCAAGTGACTCAGAGACCGCCAAAAACGTGCATTGCCAGTCCACTCACCATAACTTTCACCGCATCTCCCCACCGCTTCCCTTCTTGATGTTTTTTTTGTTCACAGACAAGAGCACGTGCAAAGTACTGACAACGTGTCGTCCCGGGTCGTACGTGAGCGTGATGCCGCTGCCAGCGCAGAACCGCGAGTGCACGGCCTGTCCCGCTGGTTCCTATTCCGACACCGAGAACGCAGCACAGTGCACACCATGTGGCGAGGGCGAATATCAGGACGCGCGCTCGAGTGTCAAGTGCCAGCCCGCGCGCGTGTGCGGCGTTGGCGAGTTTGTGTCTGCTCCCGCCACTTCTTCATCGGACACGCAATGCGGTCGCTGCGACGGCACCACGGAGTTCCAAAACGAACCGGGTACGAAACAGTGCAAGTGTGCATATGTGTGTGTGTGTGAAGTACGTGTGTGTGTTTGTTGTGCGTACATGTGTGTGTGTGTGTGAAGTACGTGTGTGTGTTTGTTGTGCGTACATGTGTGTGTGTTTGTTGTGCGTGCATGTGTGTGTGCGTGTGTGTTTGTTGTGCGTGCATGTGTGTGTTCGTGTGTGCGTGTGTGGTCGTTGTGCGTGCATGTGTGTGTGTGTGTGTGCGCACTGCGCATGCCTGGTGGCTTTTAATTTGTCTCTCACAATCCACTACTAATCTTTCCCTTGTTGTCTTCGTGTCTTGTTCTTCACCCCCCACCACTACCACCACACCACCACACCACCACACCACCACACCGCCTACCTGTAGACCAAACCTCGTGCAAGCCCGTGCGCGTGTGCGGTTCGCTGGAGGAGCAAGTTGTGCCACCGACAGCTGTGAGCGACCGCGTGTGCCAGTGCAAGCTCGGCGTCGGTTACGTAGACAACGGCGCCACCGCTTGCACGCCCGTCTCCGTGTGCCAGTCTGGCCACGTGGAATTTCTCCCCGCCACGCGCACGTCTGATCGCGTGTGCGTGATGCGGGGCAGTGCGGGCTCGCTCCAAGTGCAGTTTCGCGCCGACTTTTCCATCCTGCAAAACGCGGAGGAAGAGGCGACGTTCCTTCAGCTGCTGTTCTCCGCATTGCGCAACACCACCCTCAGCGCACGTGGCGGGGTGCCTGCAGGCAGTGACGACGTGTACTTCAAGGGCGTGCTGTCGGCAGGCAGCATCCTGGCCGATGTGGGCGTGTCCAACGGCAGCCTGGTGCCCATGCTCCAAGGCGCTGTTGAGAGCGGTCATGTGGCGTTCTGGTGGCGCGCAAAGCAGCAGCGCTTTGTTGCTGTGCTGGCGGGGCCCTGTCCACCAGGTTACATCTCGCCCTCGGGCTCACGGCCAAACTGCACCGCGTGCCCCGCCAACACACACGTGCGTGCGCGGTGCTTGTAGGGTGGTGCGTGTGTGTGGGTGGGTATGTGCGTGTGTGTGTGGGTGAGAATGAGTGAGTGAGTGAGTGAGTGTGTGTGCGAGTGAGTGAGTGTTTGTGGAATGTGAGTGTGTGTGCGTGTGTGCGTGAGTGCGTGAGGGCGTGCGTGAGTGCGTGAGTGCGTGAGTGAGTGAGTGAGTTGTGTTTGTGTGTACGAACAAGTGTTTGTCCTCTGTTTCACGTCTGACATTTCTGCGTTTTGCTTTTGACTTCCCACTTCTTCGTTTTTCACAAACCAGGCAAATGACGCGGCCACGGTGTGCACGCCGTGTCCTGATGGCTGGACATCACCCGAGGGCAGCGCTGACGCAAACGACTGCCAGCCGCCTGTGACGGTGTCTCCCACGCCAACAACTACCCCGCAAGGTGACATTATTGTTGTGTGTTGATGCTCATGATGTTGGTGTCTGTGTTGAGGCTGATGTCTGTCGCAATGAAACGTGCGTTGGTGTTTCATTCCTCGGCACATTGTGCGCTTGGTTGGTGTTGTGCCTTTTCCTTGTTGAGCGGCGACGATCGCTAACGCTGCTGCTCTGTATCATGTCGCTGTGTTGTTGTTTGTAGGTGGCACGCGCTCCCCAGAGAAGTCCAGCAACACTGCCGCTGGCAACACGGGTCTCATTGTCGGCATCGTCGGTACGTCACGCAGTCATCAAAGTGGTGGTGGTGGTGGTGGTGGCAATGATGGATGGTGGATGGGAACGTGGAGGGGTTGATAGCGCTGCCCATGCATGCCGCATGCATGTGACATGCTTTGCCGTCACTCACATGACTGCACACACACACACACACACACACACACACACACACACACACACACACACACACACACACACACACACACACACACACACACACGCACACACACACACACCACAGTTGGGGCGCTAGTGCTTGGTGCGTGTGTTGTTGTGGCAGCCCTCATTCTCCGCCGTCGCCGTGCACATGTCCTGCAACCTCCCCGCAAGTCCCGAGGTGCGTCTGCACATGTGTGTGTGTGCGTGTGCGTGTGTGTGTACATTGCGTGTGCGTGTGTGACTTAGCTGCACCTGTTGCACAGCGTGCATGCCGTTGTCATCCATACTTTGCCTTTGACATTTGCTAGCGTTGCAATGTCTCACGACGACTTGTTCCTCGTCCCTCCACCTCTTCCACCTCTCCCCCCTCACCTTTTCACGTCCTGTTTAACAAAATCAACAGATGGCCAGCAAAGCGCATTCCACAACCCGCTGTACGAGGACCCAACGTCGCTAACGCGTGGTGGAGATGCCGACACTGGCTACGACAACGTGCCTGGCTTTGGCGAGGGAGACGGTGGCTACGACCATGTCCCCGACATTGGGCCTGCGCTGTCCAACCCAACATATGACACGGCGCTGTTTGCCAGCGCTGATCCGCCATACGACACGCTCGACGCCGCCCTCGACGAGGACGACGACATGCAGCACGTGCACGGCTACCTCGACGTTGTCGGGTTGCAAGACCAGCCACAACATGACGACCATGATGGTGATTACAAGCTCGACTTGAATGAGAGCGATGTGGACGCCTGATTTGGCGTGCGATTGTGTGCGTGTGTGAATATGTGTGGAATGTGTGCGTGTGTGAATATGTGTGTGTGCGTGTGTGTGTGTGACTGCTGGCTCTGGCACCGGTTCTTTCTGTGGTTGCTTTTCCCCCGTGTCGTTTGTTGCGATGTTTGCGTGTGGTGCGTTGTTCTGATCTCTCCCCCCCCCCTGCTCCACATCTGTTCAGTGGGTTACACCGGTTTGCGCTCAGAGTGCGCCCCCCCTTTGTTTCTCCGCGCGTGTGTTTGTGTTGTCTTTCTTTCTGTTTCTCATGCATGTGCGATTGATGCAGTCTGGGTTTGTTTCGCCGCTTCTCTCTCATAGTTGATGCTATGCGCACGTTCTCCCTTACTTCTTTTCTTCTACCTGACTTGATCTAACCCTGAGAGCCTTGAGAGCCCTGAGCGACTTGCTTTCTTTTTTTCTGAAGTCTGTCACATGCCCTCCTAACCGCCCGAGCACGTGTTGTTCTTTCTTTCAATCCAATGGCGTGCCAAGCAAGCACAACACCGTCCGTCGTCTTGCTCAAGCACCGTCATCGTTGTCTCGTTCCTTCAAACGCGGCATGTGATGTGACGTTGTTGCACTCATCTCGTTATTGTTACACCCCTTCCATCGTTCACCGCTGTTCATCCAGCCAACCCACAAACAACCACAAACAACCACAATCTCGCATTCTTCCTGACGCGAGAGAATGAGAGTGAAGGCGGGGGAAGGAAACACGTGGCACTCTGGCTGGCACACAATTCCCCCAACCAAACGCTGAGCACAACCACCCACGCAGCGAATTAAAACGGCCCCAAACACGATAAATTTTGTCCGTTGCGTGCGGTCCGTGGTGGATACGCAATTTGACTGCAGAAAATTGGTGCGAAACATACATAAATGCGCACTCAATTTTTGCTGACACGCTTTCAGCCGTTTTTTTCGGGAACGATTGGTTCGGGTGTGCTGGCACAAAAGCAGCAGAGAGCACATGAGCAGAGAGAGTGAGCCAGAAAACTTGCTTGCTGTCATCTTCACAACCAACCCCTCTCATCCCATCATCATCTGCCATCGTCATCGGAACGACGTGTTCCTCCATCTGTGCTGAGTGCCTTGGTTGTTGCTGTGCTGTCTGACGTGGACCTTGGGAAGGTAAGCACGCGAGCGGGTGGGGGATACGAGTGGCGTGGCCGTGCGTGGTGTATGGCGTGTGTGTGTGTGTGTACGTGTTGCGTGTGGAGGGAGAGGGTGTCGTGGCTGCGCGCGTTGCTGTCACTTTCGTGTCGGTTGGTTGGTTGCTTGATTGCCACCGCCATTTCCTCTCTCTCTCTCTCTCTCTCTCTCTCTCTCTCTCTCTCTCGCTGTGCAGTGTGTGTCATCACATCACGCGCGTGGTCAACCACTTGCTTGGTCACCTTTTTCTTACTTGCTTTGGTTTCAATTTCGATTTCCTTTCTCTTGCTCGCTTCTTTTCTTGAGTCTCGCCGACACCTCACCAACCAACGCACCACCACCACGGCCTGTCCTGTTCGCTTTCTTACCCTTCCCAACGACATTCATTCTACCCCTCACACCACACGACCACTTGAACCTTTTTGATTCCGCTCGATCGCTGACACCCCTCTCCGTGCTCCCTCCTGCTGCTGCTGCTGCTGCTGCTGATCTGCGCTTTCCGTTGCTGAACCGATCCCATCTGCCGCTTCGCTGCACGCTCGTGTTGTGCTGCGACTCCCTCCACACCGAAGATGGTTGAGCTTCCCGTCAAGCCGTGGAAGAAGACCACGGCTGAGCTCCTCAAGGAGCTGCAAGTCGATGAGAAGAAGGGTCTCTCCGACCAGCAAGTGAAGGAACGCCTGGAGAAGTTTGGACACAATGAGCTTCCTGAGGAAGAGGGCAAGTCGCTCCTCGAGCTTGTCCTGGAGCAGTTTGACGACCTCCTTGTCAAGATTCTCCTTGCCGCCGCCACCATCTCCCTGGTACGTGTGTGTGTGTGTGTGATCATGTGCGCCAGCGTCTCTGATCGCGTGTGTTTTGCGAGAACGCGCCCAAAGCGAGCGCACGCGTGTCCACGTGTCATCACAAACAGTGGTTCATGTACGCTTGTGTGTCGGCATTGGTGCAAACTCATCCATAACGCTTTGTTTGTGTGTGCGTGTGTGTGCGTGTTCTTCTGTCCTTGAACAGGGCCTTGCCTTCTTCGAGGAGGACCCAGATGAGCAGTTTACCGCCTTTGTCGAGCCGTTTGTCATCGTCGTTATTCTCATCCTCAACGCCATCGTCGGCGTGTGGCAGGTGCGTGTGTCGCGCTTGTTGGCGGTTCTGAAAATGGATCTGGCAAACTCGCCCTCGTTTGTTGTGCCATGTTCTCTCTGTGTGTGTTGTGTCTCACTCTCACACACATACTCTTGTCTCCCTGTCTCACTCACCCTGTTCTCCCGCTCTTCCCCACATGCACACACATACCCTTCTGGCTGGACAGGAGCGCAACGCCGAGTCTGCCATTGCTGAGCTGAAGCAGTACGAGTCTGAGACCGCCAAGGTGATCCGTCAGGCCACCGGTACCCACGTGGAGGAGATTGCCGGCCGCGACCTCGTCATCGGCGACATTGTCGAGGTTGCCGGTGAGTTTCCTGATCCTGTTGCAGCTCCACTGCATGTGCTTCGCGTTGTTACGGGTGCTGTTGTGAGTGACCCTACCGCCCAACCCCCAACGAGGACACATCTGGCATCATCACGTGCTCATGCTTAGCCCGTCTGTTGACGCTGTCGACGCTGTTGACACTTGTATCTCGGCGCAACCACTAACTAACTGCCTTTGCCCTCCACCTTGTTTCTTGGCCCAATGTGCTCCCCCTCCCCTGCCAGTTGGTGACCAGATCCCAGCTGATCTCCGCGTCATCAAGCTCCTCAGCACCACCCTCAAGATTGACCAGTCCATCCTCACTGGTTCGCTGGCTTGCCTTTTAGTTCCCGCCCCCTTTGCACCGTGTTGGTCATGTGTGTCACACGCCTGCAAGTACATCTGTACATTTGCATGTCGTGAAGAACTACGCCATTTCCAAGGGCGCACCATCCACAATGCCGTGGCCAACCTCATGCGTGCGCCTTGCCCATTCCGCCATGGACAGGTGAGAGTGACTCTGTGATGAAGCACCCCGAGCCCATCCCCATCGACGATGCCGTCAACCAGGACAAGAAGAACCTCCTCTTCTCTGTAAGTGTGCCCGTGCCGAGGCACCCTTCGTGTGGCATGGCGACAGTGCAGTACAGTCTGTTCTTGGGATTGGGCGTTCTTGTGGATTGTCTCACTGAATCCTGCTTTGCGGCCCACCAAGTCTTGCTGCATACCTGCTGCACGCTGTGAGTTATCTTCCCAACAACGAGATTTCGACTCCTCATCATCACGATGACCCCTTTGCTGCTTCAACCTTTTTTTCTCTTGCACAGGGCACCATGGTGAACAGCGGCAAGGCGCTTGGCGTGGTTGTGTCGACTGGCAACCACACGGAGATTGGCAACATCAACAAGGAGCTGACGAGCGACGAGGACCGCAAGACGCCGCTCAAGATCCGTCTTGAGGAGTTTGGCGAGCGCCTCTGCAAGGTACACATCACTGTGTGTGTATGTGTGTGCGTGTGGATGTGTTGACGTGCAGCTGCATACGCACCTTCGTTTCTGTGTGACTTGTGAACATGCACATCCTGCTTCCTGTTTGCTGTGGTTGTACCTTGGTTGGTTAGGCTTGTTTGATAGCTCTTTTTCTCACCTGCACACACACACACACACACACCTCCGCTTCTCTGCTCCCCACAGTGGATTACATACATTTGCATTGCTGTGTGGGTGATCAACATCAACCACTTCAACGACCCCGTGCACGGTGGCAGCTACATCCGCGGCGGCATCTACTACTTTAAGATTGCCGTTGCCCTCGCCGTCGCCGCCATCCCCGAGGGCCTGCCCGCCGTCATCACCACCTGCCTTGCCCTCGGCACCCGCCGCATGGCCAAGAAGAACGCCCTCGTGCGCAAGCTCCCCTCCGTTGAGACGCTCGGCAGCACCAGCGTCATCTGCTCCGACAAGACCGGCACCCTCACCACCAACCAGATGTGCGTCCTCGATTTTTTCACCGTCAACAACGACAAGTCGCTGCACTGCTACAATGTCTCTGGCTCGAGCTTTGAGCCCGTCGGCGACATCACCATCAACGGCCGCCCCGCTGATGTCAAGAGCTCCAAGGCCGCCGTGGAGCTGGCTACCGTGTGCACCCTGTGCAACGACTCGTCTCTCACCTACACCGAGGAGAAGGGCTACCAGAAGGTTGGCGAGCCCACAGAGGCCGCCCTGCTCGTCCTCGTCGAGAAGATGGATGTCCTCAGCACCAAGGACTCGTCCCTGCTTGCCAAGAACAAGGCCCTGCGCAAGCTCTACTCCCGCGACCTCACCCTCGAGTTTAGCCGCGAGCGCAAGCGCATGAGCGTGTATGCCAGCCGCGACGGCCAGGGCAAGCTCTACGTCAAGGGCGCCCCCGAGCGCATTCTCGAGCGCTGCACCAAGGTCCGCCTGGACGACGGCAGCACCGCGGACATGACCGACGAGCTGCGCGCCCGCATTGAGAAGCAGACGCTCGCCTACGGCACGGGCTCCAACACCCTGCGCTGCCTCGGCTTTGCTGTCGTCGACGAGCCCATGTCGCTCGAGGAGATTCGCAAGCTCTCCGTCGACGCGAAGAACTTTGACCAGATTGAGACCAACCTGACGTTTGTCGGTGTGATTGGCATGCTGGACCCACCGCGTGAGGAGGTCAAGGCGTCGATTGCGGAGTGCGCCAACGCCGGCATCCGCGTCATTGTCATCACGGGCGACAACAAGGAGACGGCCACCGCCATCTGCCGCCGCATTGGCATCTTTGGCGAGAACGAGGATGTCACGGGCAAGGCCTTCACCGGCACCGAGTTTGCCAAGATGAGCGAGAAGCAGCAGGACGAGGTTGTGCGTCACGCGCGCCTGTTTGCCCGCGTCGAGCCCGCCCACAAGTCCCGCATTGTCACGCTGCTGCAGAAGCAGAAGGAGATCTCCGCCATGACCGGCGACGGCGTGAACGACGCGCCTGCGCTGAAGAAGGCCGACATTGGCGTGGCCATGGGCAGCGGCACCTCTGTTGCCAAGTCCGCCGCCGCCATGGTGCTCGCCGACGACAACTTTGCCACCATTGTTGCCGCTGTGGAGGAGGGCCGTGCCATCTACAACAACACCAAGCAGTTTATCCGCTACCTCATCTCCTCCAACATTGGCGAGGTTGTGTGCATCTTCCTCACGGCCGCGCTTGGTCTGCCCGAGGCGCTCATCCCCGTGCAGCTGCTGTGGGTCAACCTGGTCACGGACGGCCTCCCCGCCACCGCCCTCAGCTTCAACCCGCCGGACCTCGACATCATGGAGAAGCCCCCTCGCTCCTCCCAGGACCAGCTGATCAGCGGCTGGCTGTTCTTCCGCTACATGGCCGTCGGCATCTACGTTGGCGCCGCCACCGTTGCCTCCACCGTCTGGTGGTACATGTTCTACGAGGAGGGCCCTCAGTTCACCTGGTCCCAGGTGACGGGCTTCAAGTCGTGCACTGCCGAGAACTGGGAGTCGACCTTCCTTGGCCAGAACAACGCCTTCCTCGAGGAGGGATGCAACACCTTCAAGGATGACCGCCCCATGACCATGGCCCTCTCCGTCCTCGTCGTCATCGAGCTCCTCAACGCCCTCAACAGGTGTGTGTGTGTGTGTGTGTGTCTGTGTGTGTGTGTGTGTGTGAACGTTTTGCTTTGGGTTGAATGTGCCGGTTTTGCTTTGAATTGAATGTGCCGGTCTTGTGCATGCGGTTTGAGTGGCTGCGGTTTGCTTGCTCATGGACCTCAATCTCACCTTCCATTACTTCCCCTCATGACAGCGTGTCTGAGGACCAGAGCCTGCTTGTGATGCCCCCATGGAGGAACATGCTGCTCATTGCCGCCGATCTCCTCTCCCTCGGCCTCCACTTTATGATCCTCTACGTCCCATTCATGGCGGTGCGTGCACTTCTGTGCTGTGTGTTCCTGTGTGTTGCCATCGCCTGCGTGCGTGGGTTTGCGGGCTGGTTGACAATGCTTCATTTTTTATCTCGCGCGCTCATTCCATTCCCTCTATCTCTCCCTTTCGTTCGTCCCTTTTCCCCTCTTTCATCTCTCCGTCTCTGTTTCTTATCTCTGTGCCTTGCCACAACAGTCGCTGTTCCAGCTGACTCCACTGACGTGGTACGAGTGGCAGTGGGTCCTCATCTTCTCCGTGCCCGTCCTCTTCCTCGACGAGATTCTCAAGTTTGTCTCGCGCATGTCTGACAAGCGTAAGTTGCCACCACCATGACCGACACCATATGCACCAACCACATGCATCTTTGTGTTCCACGTGCCTTGCCTGTTCCTTGCCCTGGCATTTTATTTATGTGCTATGTTTATTGCGCATAGATGTTTCGAACAACAGAGCAACATGCGCTGTTTGCTTACAACCAACCAGCTCTCTGCCTCGCCACCCCTAACTCCCAAACGCATGCGCAATGAACGACAAATGCTTTCTGCTTTGCAGAGCACGCCAAGAAGCCCAAGACCGACTAAGTGCACGCCTGAGTGAAACCGTTTGTGCATGTGACTGCAGCGTACAGTGTACAGTGCAGGCAGCGTGCCAAACGAGCAACAAAACTTGGAAACTTTCACAAGAAAAGAAGGCACGAACATGTGCAACCGCGTTGTTTTTGTGTTGTTGTTGCGATTGCGATTGTGTGTATGCGTTGATGTTTGTTTGCTTGCTTGCTTGCTTGCATGAGCGTAATGTAGTGTGATGATGTGGTTTGGAGAGAGCGAGACATGGTGCGAAAATGACGAGAAACAAAAAAAAAAACCCCCCACAAGTGGTTTGTGGATGGATGTGTGTGCGTGCGTAATGTGTTGCGTTGGTTGTGGTTGTGCATATTCATGACGGCCCAGTAAACTCAAGTGCAAGAGCGCTGGCGAGATAGCAGAGGTAGAGTACCCACAGATACACGCCGTACTTGCGGCTGGCGTGGAAACGGCACAGAGGGATGATCACCATGGATGACAGCAGTGACAGCAGCAGGAATCCGCCACTCACAGCCAACTGTGTGTGTGTGTGTGTGTGTGTGTGTGGTGATGGAAGTCATGTGAGTGGGCAACATGAACAGAGAGAGCAACACAAACAAACGTGGGCAACACAAACAAACGTGGCAATAGTGACAGCAGTGGCAGGAAGGTGCATTAAGTCCCAAATGTCAACAAGAAGCACCTGGTGGCTGGGCTGGTCCTTGACGGGAAAGTGCCCGTCGTTGCGTAGGCAGGCAATGGTGCATGAAATGCCAATCCCAAGCAGCATGTCTGTGATGAACAACAGCAGGGGTTATGAGTTTGAGAAAGGGTGTGTGCTTCGTCGAGGGAGCGTTGTGCAGGATGGCGCTGAATCACAGAGGAAGCAGCACGACCACGGCAGCAACAACGGCAGCAACAACGACATTGATCACTGGCATCGCCATAATGACCATTGTGACGACGTACTCAGTGCGGGCCCACCAAACGCGGCACCGACAGCCATGCGTGGGTAGCCCTGTCGTGCAACGGTCATATTGGACACAAAGTCGCCGATGCTGTTGCCCCATGCAAGCACGGTCAGTCCAAGGATGGCGTCAGAGATGCCAAACATGCGTCCCAGTGTCTGCACATTTGGTTCGCGTGAATGGGAAAGGTCAGTAAGCGTGCGTGGGTGTTTGTGAATGGATGACAAGGAAACACACGCGTGCGTGAGTGTTTGGGCAAGGATGACAAGGGAACACAGCAAAGCAGCAGGCACCGTGCCACGTCTCACATTCAGCATCATCAACGCCATCAACGCCACCATGAATACCGAACGCAAAGGCGTGTCATGTGTGGCAGCAAAAAGGGCAGCACCTGCAAAAGGTTGACAATCTCGTTTGCGACGATGTAGATCCAGATGACAGCAACAAGGAAACCGACAAAACCAAACACCTGTTGCGCGGATTGAGCAGGTGGCATTGTGTATCAATGAGAACGGCTGCAAGCATGAATTGGGTGTTGATACACTCGCAACCACTTCACACAGAGAGACAGAGAGGCAGAGAGACAGGGAGACAGACAGACAGACAGACAGACAGACACACACACACACACACACACACACACACACACACACGAGATTGGAGCACGGCATACCGCGTGGAAGCGGGGCGGTCTGCTTGCGCGGGTGGTTGTCCAGATGACGAGGGCAATGACGCCACCAACCATCATGCCGAGGAGCCAGACAGGATACACGCCACCGATCGTCACGTCGCCAACTGCAACGCACCAATAAACGAAGATCATGCGCGTGTGAGCAATCACGTACACATGGACACACGCAGGCACACAGACACGAACTACAAACAGACAGACAGACAGGCAGACAGACAGACAGACATACAGACAGACAGACAGACAGACAGACAGACAGACAGACACACACACACACACAGCATAGCACGTGACAACTCACATCCAGTGCCAAAGATGCCAAAGACGGGAGCAACGACACACTGGAGCATGGTGAGGTATTGCACCCAGCGCTCATCCTCCTCATCAAAGTCAACCACGGGGGTCGTGATGGTCAGGGCGATGGTGACGGGGATCTGAGAGGTGACATGTGCGTGTGTACACGTGTGAGTTGCGTTGGGTCAGATGATCCACATGTTCGAATGTGTTCTGGCGAGTCAAAGCGTTGTGTTCGTGCGTGTGTGATTCCTTTCGAACTGCCCACACACAATCATCACCACTTCGACTCACGCTGAGAACGATGTAGGCCTTGCCGATGATGGATGCCTCCATAAAGTCGTCCTTGGTGAACGGGACGATTGCGCGGAAGAACTGCGTCCATGCCGGTGGTGGCGGCTCGAGATCTGTTCGCGACGACAACAGCGGCTCCTCATCTGCAGGGGGATGGTGGATGGATGGATGGATATGAGCCCGGGGGGGGGGTGGAGGAAGATGTGGTGAATAAAGCCGTCTCGCACCATCAGCACAAACAACGCACAAACAAGCGAAGGCCAACAACACGCAGCTACACCAGCAGACAGACAGACAGACACACAGACACACACAGACACACACAGACACACACACACACACACGCGCGTGCGCACCTCCGTATCCCGTGAGTTCGTCCTCGCGGACGCCACCGGCAGCAACAACAGCAGCGGTGACCGCGGTGTGCTCAACGTCGCTGTCAGTTTCAACGATGCGTGCATCCAACATCTCATCATCATCGCTCTCATCACCGCTGCCGCCACTTCTTTCATGTGCGCGTGCGCGAGCGTGTTCGTGGCCGTTCATGCCCACGCGTGCTGTTGCGCCCGTGTGGTGGGAGGCCTGAATGTCGTGTCCAAGAGCAGCAACAATGCCAATCGACTCCGCAACGTCAAACGCCTCTGTGCCGGCGCAGCAGTTGCGGCGGTGGCGGCGGTGGTGGAAGAGTGTCAAGATGGGGACGCAACACGGGGACGCGTGAGTTGCAGTGTGTGTGTGTGTGTGTGTGTGTGTGTGTGTGTGTGTGTGTGTGTGTGTGTGTGTGTGTGTGTGTGTGTGTGTGTGTGTGTGTGTGTAAAGGCTGGAAGAGGGCAACACCATGTGTCCGTTTTCACCGCGTGCATGCATGTTGACTAGAGAGTCTGCATGGGTTGAGCACAGTTCAGTGTGCGTGTGATGACGGACTGACCAGCGAGGGAGTGTGGGTGGCGGTGGCTGCCGTGCTGCGGATGCTCGCGCAGCTCCTCCTTGCGCGCTTCTCGTTTTTTCTCTGCGCACATGTGTGAGCGGAGTGAGTGTGTGAGTGCGAGTGTGTTTGTGTGTGAGTGAGTGTGTAAGTGCGAGTGTGTTTTTGTGTGTGTGTGAGTGAGTGAGTGTGAGTGAGTGAGTGAGTGAGTGAGTGAGTGAGTGTGAGTGAGTGAGTGAGTGAGTGAGTGAGTGAGTGAGTGAGTGAGTGAGTGTGAGTGAGTGAGTGAGTGAGTGAGTGAGTGAGTGAGTGAGTGAGTGAGTGAGTGCGTGCGTGAGACAATGCAACAGTTGCAACAGCAGCAGCAGCAGCTACGCGTGTTCATGCACGCAAGCAGTGCGCGTTAGCTGCACCTGCGATGGGATCCATGCGCCTCTTCTTGCGCGATTGGTAAATGTGGCGGCCAACGATCACCACAAGCACATACACGATGTACACCGCACAGAAGCCTGCAAAGAGTGGGGAACGCGGTGGAGCAGAGGAGGGCTCGTAAGAAAGGGCGGCAAAACCATCACAAGCTTGAAGGTGGGGGCGCACAGATAGCGAGATAAGCCTCAAACACACACACACACACAGACAAGCACACACACACACACACAAGCACACACACACACACAAACGCACACACACACACACACACACACACACAGACACACAGACACACACCAATGGCTTGGGCTGTTGTGATTTCCTGGCGCCAGAGAACGACATATGTCCAGGTGGTGGCAATGAGATATGTGCTGACGTCTCGCAAGAACGGGCGACGCGTGAGGGCAAACGGGTAGTAGAAGGACACCGTGCCCACAACCACCGTCGTCACAAACGTGCCGGCACCTAAACGCATGCCAAGGGTGTGTGTGTTTGGGGGGGGGGGGGAGGGGGAAGCACAGTGTTGTGATATCTTGAGTAGCAGCAAACGTGTCCCCCTTCCTTCATTGCACATCAACTTAAGCAGCCTCTTCACACCACCACCAGCACCTCAACCAGCACCCCAACCAGCAGCAACGCACCAAAGAGCGCCCCCACTGCGAGCTGCACGCCGTTCTTGGCGTTGTTGATGGACGAGTAGACGGAGAAAATGTCCGGTGCGCCGTTTCCAAACGCCAGGAAGGTCACGCCAGCGACGTTGTGACTCAGCTTGAGCGTGTCTGAGATGACGCTCAGCGCAGGGCAGAAGCTGTGGGCAGCGGCACAGCAGCACGCATGCGTGGGGTGTGTGAGCACGTGGTGAAGGGGGAGGAAAGTGACGTGCAAGCTGTGACACAAACGAGCCAAGCAGAAAGCAACAGACAGACAGACAGACAGACAGACAGACAGACAGAAAGACAGACAGACAGACACACACGCACACACACACACACGCACACGCACACACAAGGCAGAGTTAAGCGCTGGAGTACTCACTAGTCTTCGGCAGTGACACCGAGAGCGATGAAGAGGAACACGAGCCAAAGCAGCTGCAGTCAAAGCAAAGAGAAGGGAGAGGGGGGCAGCAGCAGTCAGCAGCGCCAGGAGGACAAAGGTGTGCAAAACATTGCGCAGAAACCCACACACCCACACCCACACACCCACACCCACACACCCACACACCCACACACCACCACCACCACACACACCACACACACCACACACACCATGCAGTAGAGGATCGTAGTGAAATCGAAGAGAGCAGTACGGCCACTTCCTCGCCCACCAGCTTCACCATCCACGAGCATGCACCTTGTTGCTCGGATTCTTCCGCTACGCGTTCTGATGCTGCTGCGTTTAAGTGCCCACATCACCATGGTTGAGAAGAAGATTTGTCTCTGGAGGAGTAGCTGGGTGAAGTCGTGATGACTAATATTTTGAAGGGGAGTTAGTAAGTGCGTATCATCTTGGAAGGCAGGGTGTTGTGGTGTGGCGGCGCTGTTTTTTTTTATTTC
>NW_004754916.1:1070932-1078995 GCF_000188695.1 Salpingoeca rosetta | reverse complement strand
ACACACACACACACACACACACACACACACACACACACACACACACACACCAAGAGGACGATTGCTGGTGGCTCCGTGTTGAAGATGCAGTATGGGAGCTCGAGGTAGTTGATGAAGCCGCCATCAACCGCGCAATCAGGCGCATGCTTCACAAAATAGCAAGTGTCGTTGTGCGCGTGGAAGTTGCCACACTATGGGACCACAATGACGTAGCAGGTGAAAAGGTGAACCAAGGGAATACAGCAACGAATGGTCACCTACAAATCGTGCGCACGCACACACGAGCACCTCACCAAACAACCAATCAACCAACCAACCAACCAACCAACCAACCAACCAAACACACGCACACACACACACACACACACACACACACACACACACACACACACACGCACGCACACACACGCACACACACACACACACACTGTCTCTCCACCAATTCACCCACAGTGGCGTTCTCGAGAGCTGGAGGAATGTCATCTGTGAGCCAGAGTGAAAGCGTGCCATTGTCCAGGGATCGCGCTACACGCGCGGTGGACTGGCCTTGCTGAACGCGGTTCGTCACCGTGCTGAGCACAAGCAGGCCAACAAACACACACGCAAACACAACGCAGTAGCCCAGCGCTTTTCCTGGGAAGACATATCATAATCACACCGAGAAGGAGTTGGTGTGACTGTATTGTGAGACAAGCCCTCATCACAGCACACACACACACACACACACACACACACACACACACACACACACACACACACACACACACACACACACACACACACACACACACACACACACACACACACACACACGCAGGCCATGTGCTCACGTGAAGCGCGTTCAAGGCGGTGTTTGCGGCAGTGCTTTTGAGCTGTCGACGATGGCCACGATTTCATTGCCAGAGGCGACTCATCTCCATCCACATCCGGATCCCTAGCTGCATTGACAACATTCCCCTCAAGCTGTGCACCACATGTCCTGTTTGTGTTGCTGTGCCGTATTCTTCTTCGTCCGCGCGAGTCGGGTGCACAGCCGCTGCTGATTTGCGATTGAGTGGCAGCCATCCTGCACACGGGGCACCCAGCACCCTCGCGGCTACGCCTCCTTGCGCTACCCATGGTGCTGTGATCGCGGCAAGGCCCTCCAAAAGCATCCGCTGTCGGCGTCGGCGGCGCCACTGCTGAGTCGTGGCTCATCATCACGGGATCTTACAACACCACACACGCACCCTTCTTGTCTTCTTGCTGTCTTCTCCTGGGGCGCCTTTGTTTGTGTTCGCGATGGCGCAGGGCCTGCGACTGATGTCAGTCTCAAAACTTTAAATACACATGGAATCGATTTGAAGAAATTTTAAAACAAATACGGAAGAAGATGTTGATGGCGAGTGCGCCAGCTCTGGCTCTGAGGGCTCTGGCTTTGGTTGCTGTGGTGTGGGTGCTCGTGGCCGCCTTTCCCGCCGCAGCAGCAACCTCAGCTGCCTCCGTGAATGACGAGGAGGAGGCAGTTGTGATTGAAGAGGACGACGCTGGCTCGCTGCGGATTACAACGCGTGATCCAAACAGCAAACTGTTCCTGAATGGGGTGGATGTGCTGCAACAGCTGGCGGAGCAGCGTGCGTTGCTGGACCAAATTCAGCGCGTGCAGTGCACCCTGGCCCCGCTGATCGACACCACGACCTTGGCAGGCGTCGGCTCACCTGCGGCAGGCCTCTACTCGAATGCTGTCCGCGCCAACAATGGTCTCATTTACGGCATTCCACGCAACGCTGACAACGTTGTCATCATCAACCCGTTGACAAACACCGCCGACACCACGACCATGGCGTCCCCAGCGTTGCTGTCAGCCAGCGACAAGTGGGCATCGGCCGTGCTGGCGCCAAATGGGCTCATCTACGGCATACCAGGGGCACACGAAGCTGTGCTGGTGATCGACCCGAACACCAACACCTTCAACAGCACCGCCATCGTCGTGGGCGAGCCAAACGAGACCAAGTGGCAAGCCGCTGCCCTGTCCAACGAAGGCAAGATCTATGCCTTGCCCGTCAGCTCGAGCACGCCCATCTTGGTGCTGGACACCGCGACCAACACAGCATCGACGCTGCCCAATCCTCTGAGCACGATAGGATTCGCGTGGACCAGTGCTGTGACTGCGCCCAACAACGACAGGATCTACGGCGTGCCGTACCAGGCCTCGTTCGTGCTGATCCTCGATCCCGCCACCAACGCCACCGACGTCACCACCATCATGGGCCTGGGTGGAAACGCGAAATGGGCCAGTGCTGCCCTAGCTCCAAGCGGTCTCATCTACGGCATCCCTCTCAACGCACTGGACTTGCTGGTCATCAACCCGTTCACCGACACGGCTGACCGCGTCCCGCTCTCACAGGCTGCCCCAGGCACGCCAAAGTGGTGGGGTGCCGTCCCGTTGCTGAACAGCGACCTTATTGTGGGTATTCCACACGCCATGACGAGTGTTCTGGTGGTTGACACGGCGACCAACGCCACGCGGGAGGTGCACGTGCCTGGCCTTGACACCGATGTGTACTCCCGGTTCATTGGCGGTGCTGTGAGCTTGTCCAATCGCGTCTACGCCATGCCGTTCGATGAAGACGCCATCCTCACCATCGACGGCTCCTGCTTGTGACCACGCGTACTAGTGTGTGTGTGTGTGTGTGTGTGTGTGTGTGTGTGTGCGTGGCTGGAACTATTTTATCGACTGAGTTCCATGACTGCTTTGACTCAAGCCTCTTCTGTCTCCTCCCTATCGAATGTTACATTACCATTCACGCGCTACCTCACATTGGGGCATGCTGTGTAAGTCGCTGTCTTGTATTGGAATTCAAGCAAATGAAGAAGAAACAACCGCCAAAACCGCATGTCCTGCCATCGCCATGCTATCGATATCACAACGCACACACACACACACACACACACACACACACACACACACACACACACACACACACACACACACACCCGATCACGACCACGCGCCTGTCACACCACATCACCATGACCACATCACATCACTGCCCCTCGTCCTCCTGCTGGGGTGTCGGCTGCGGCACGAAGAAGTTGGTGGCAGGTGCTGGCGTCACGCCGGGCATGGGTGGCGGCGCACTGCCCTGGTCACGCACGCGGTCACTGCAGGCGTGTGTGTTGTTGGATGTTGGGGTTGGGGATGAGCTGACCGAATGTGCAATGCTAAACCTCCTTGCACCACTGCACCACTACACACACACACACACACACACACACACACACACACCACACACACACACACACACACACACACACACACACACACACACACACACACACACACACACACACAGGCACCACCTCCACCAGCAGCAGCAGCAGCATCGAAAGACGTACTCTGCGTGCAGGCCTGGGGTGGCGAGATAACTGCGACGGTTTCGCTTGTTCGCCCGGCGCTTTGGCGGCTGATGTGCACCCTGTGTCAGTCAATGTGTACAGCAGAAGCGGCACCGTGGTGATAATGAGTACGCGCGCCGCCGCAGCCAATACAGCCGCCTTCCAAAACAATGTACAGTCAACACACAAGCTCACACACACACACGCACAAATAGAAACACACAGATACACATGCGTGTGCTTGCCTGTGCTGCTTGGCCGGGTGCTGATGGCTGTGGCATGTGCCCGCCACCGCTAAGGTGCTGCTGCTGCTGCTGTTGTTGTGACTTTGGAACAGCGACATTTGTTGGGGGCGGTGCCACCTTCTCGTTCATCTTCGCAATCGCCTTCTTCCGCTCCTCAGGATCAACAGGCAGCCATGTCTGGTGTGGGCATGTGTGAATGGTTGGGGAAAAGGGCGTCAGTGCGAGAGCAAAACGAAACAAGCAGCAAAGTGATGGACACAGTTGCCAATGGTCAAAAGCACAAACGAAGCAGCTTTGACGTGATGGTACAAGCAAGATCGCCCACCACCACCATCCACCCATCCACCCATCCATCACCATCATCATCACTACCGCCATCATCATCATCGTCGTCACCTTGAGTTCCTGGTCAAACTCCAGCGGCGTGTCGCCATCATCAAGATGCGCTGTCGGTACGCGCGGTTTCTTCGAGCCGCCAAACAGGTAACTCAGCAGCCCAAACCCGCCCGCCTTTTCTTGCGCCTGCTTCTGCGTTTGGTCTTCGGGCTGCGTTGTGTCTGACGCAGCTGTCCTGCTGCCATCGTCGTTGCTGCCATCGCCGTCGTCACCACCACCATCGCCGCCCGTGTCGTGATCACTCTCCTCCGTGTCGTTGTCGGTTGTGTTTCGGTCAGCATCGCCGCCGTGAGGAGGAAGATGGGGGAGACGCGAGTTGCTTTGCGCACCCGCCTGTTGCTGTGCAGTGAAATCAAACGGCGAACTATACCCGCCCGTCTGTGGCTGTGGCCGTGATTGCGGTTGTGATTGCGGTTGTGATTGCGGCTGTGGCTGGTGTGCAGTGGTGGGCGGGTGCATGGGCTGGTCAAACGGCGTTGATAGCGGCTGGGGCTGGGGCTGGTGGTGGTGCTGCTGTGCAAAGGCGCCACTGCTGTGCGAGAACGACAGCGGATCTGTCAGCGCTGGGGAATCCACGCGGCTGGAACAACGAGGCAGAGGGGGGGGGGGCAAGAGGGACGATGCAAAAACAGGATGAAGGTAAGCTTTGCTCTGTCGTGTTCTGTTGGTGTGTGTGTGTGTGTGTGCGTGTGTGCGTGTCTGTGTGTGCGTGCGTGCGTGTGTCTGTGTGTGTATCTCATCAGCAAACGTGTGCCAACGTCCATCATAATCCCTACCTGTGCGAGGCCGACGTGTGCTGCGATGCTGCGGACTGCTGTGCGTCGTGCTGGAGCAGGGATGTCGCCCCAGCTTCGCCTTGCTGCTGCTGTTGTGGTCGTTGTTGTGGTTGTTGTGACTGTTGTGGTTGGGGCACCACAGGCTGTGCCATCGGTTGCGTCATGGCGTCTGCAGGCGCCGCCGTAAAGCCGAGGCGAGGTTGCATCATGGCATCATCACCATCACCGCCCGTCATCGACGCAGCGGAGCCGGCGCCCCGTCCACCGGCATGCTCCGGCTCATCCCCACCAAACTGCGGCTGCTGTCGCTGGTCGTCCGCGTACTGCTGATGCTGCTGTTGTGGTTGATCGTACTGCTGGTGCTGGTACTGATCGTGCTGCTGGTGCTGGTGCTGATCGTGTTGCTGGTGCTCGTGCTGATTGTGTTGCTGGTGCTGGTGCTGATTGTGCTGCTGGTGCTGGTGCTGATTGTGTTGCGAAGACGGGGTGTCGGTGGCGCTCATCGTTGCCTGTTCGTGCTGCCACTGCCGCCACTGCGCCGCGTCTGCGCTGCTCGTCAGATCAGGCATGCTACCCATGGGCGACACATCCATCCCGCCGTGCCCAAACATGTCCTCATCGTCACCACCACCACCACCACCACCACCAGCACCGGCACCACGGGTCTCGTCGTGCGCGCGCGCGAATGCAGTCGTCGCCACATCTGCGTGCGGGTGCTCTGGCTGCCGTGCTGTCGCTGTCATTAGCCCTGCTGGCTCCTCGCCACCACTACCAAACGTGGATGGCTGCATGTGCTCATCATCATCAGCATGTGGGTGTGCGTCGTGTATGTCGTGGGCGACAGCGCCTGTTGCTGTCCAGTCCTGTGAATCACGTGAGCCATCAGTGGCAGCAGCAGCAGCGTTGTCTTGGAAGCCCGAAGTGGTCTCAGCAGGTGCACCCGTTGATACCGCCTGCTGCTGTTGTTGGTGTTGCTGTTGCTGATGGTGCTGCTGCTGTGCTGTTTGTGGTCGCATTGACGCCAGCAATTGCGGACCCTGTGCAGTGACGCATGTACACGGGGGAATTGGCGGAAACATGGGGAGGAGGATAAGGAGGAGGGAGGGGGAGGAGGTGCATGCGATTAGCACAGGCGCAGGTCAGCGGGGGACCAGGTAGCCAACATAAGCACAGCCACACTGGTAGACAAAACACACACACAAACACAAGCACAGACACAGACACAGACACAGACACATACACACACAGACACAGACACAAGCACATACACACATACACACACAGACACAGACACAAGCACATACACACAGACGCACACACACACACACACACACACACACACACACACCGTGTGAGTCCAGAAGGATGTCATGACGCTGTTGCCAGCACATGCCGGATTCGATGCAAGAATACGCAGTGCGAGCGAGACGACAGCGGAGAGGAACGTGTATGACACATGCAACATGCGGCAGTGCTCGGCGGAGCACTGGGCCAGCATGCCTGCAATGGCTTCGCAGTAGCTCAGGGCAACAGCGGGCTCCCCGCACTCGCACGCGTGCACGGCCATCCAATACAGATACACGTGGAACCCGGGAATCAGCTGCAATGCGTGCATGTTGGACGACTGCACAGCAGCAAAGAGCGCCACTTCCGTCAGCTTGATGGCGAGGGCGTTGGCAAACGCAGACGTGCGCGCAGCGCCACCGCGGTGGTTGCGTGCAAGCAACATCGTGTTGGGTGATGATGCTGATGATCCTGCGTCTGCTGACGATGATGATGGAGTGGCGATGATGGCCGGGAGCTGCCCGAGGAGAAGGCGGCACACGTCGTGCGCTGTGCACTCGTCCTTGGCGACCAGCGAGCGGGCAAGATGCGACACAACGTCACTCGCACTCCTGGTAGGGCAAGGGAACAAGAGGGGGGGGGGGAGGGAGTGGCATGAGGCACGGCGTACAGCTGTAAGAAAGCAAGAAAGGGGCAACCACAAGCAGAGGATCACAATTACCGCTACGATGTCATCGCCACCACCATCACCGTCACCACCATCATCGCCGCCACCATCACCACCACAACCCAATCAACAACCATTTCGACCACCACCACCATCACGAGCATCGTGGTGCCTCGACACTGAGTGCACTTCCGCCCCCCCTCTCTCTCCGTCTCTCTCGCGGTAGGGGCACCTGGTAGGGTTGTTGAGGAAGGCGAGGAGCGTGTCTGTCCACTGCGTGACGTCGTCGTACAGTGGGGGCGCCGCTGGTGGCGGTGCGGGGACATGTCCGGCAAAGGCGTGGTACAGCACGCCCAGCGGATGGCTTGGCGAGAAGCGCTCGTCCGCAACGCTGAAGTGCAATGCATGGCAGGGTTTGTACCCGGGCGTGTGGGTGGTTGGTGGGGGGGGGAGACGAGGTGAATGAGGCGCAGGTGTTTGTGGTACTTCAAAAACAACACGAGATTGAGATTGCAGAAGAGCAGAAGGCACCAAGCGCACACGCACACGCACACGCACACGCACACGCACACACACACGCAAATGCACAGCACATGCACACACACACATATGTGCACACACACACACGCACACACATGTGTACGCACACACACACGCACATATGCACACACACAGCATCACCCACCGAGTGACGACGCGCTTGTGGAGTTCTGGTCCAGTGTACCAGGCGAGGATGAGGGCGTGCTCCCAGAAACCCGCCTCCAACGCCACCTTACACGCCGCCTCACGCTGACCAGCAAGGAGCAGCGCCTGCATCTGTCGCATCTGCTGCTCCCGCTTCCTCGGATCACCATGATCCCCACCCACAGCGGCTTCCAAGCCAGCCGTGACAGCGCTATGATTAATGCCCTCCACCAGTTCGTCATCATCACCAGCATCTTCATGATCACCACCACCACCGCTGCCACCAACACCAATACTATCACCGCCGACGCGGGTGCTGATGGCGCTGTGCGTCTGCAGGAGGGAGGACACCTGGTCGAGCAGGCCCGAGCTGAGCGACAGCACGCCCTCCGGTGTGGGCGGCTGCGGGAACCCGTGGCGACACAGCATCGCCAGCAGTCGACACAGCAGCACTTTGCTCGGCGCAAACTTGTTGTCGTGCAGCCAATCGGAGAGGGCGTTGACAAGTTGCGCCACGCCACCAGCACTCAGCCCCTGCATGCCGAGCATGCACTGTGACACGTCCCCCTGTTGCAGCACCACCACGTCCGCCCACGCCGCCCGGAACACATCGTGGTCGTCGTCGGTGCTGGC
>NW_004754916.1:1063432-1068432 GCF_000188695.1 Salpingoeca rosetta | reverse complement strand
CAGCCTCGGCCTGCTTGGCGGCCATCGCCTCCATCGCCGTCTGCTCAGTGTGTAAAGGAGAGAGCGAGAGAGAGAGAGAGAGGGGGGGGGGAAGGAGATGAGGATGTGAGGAGGTCATGAAGGGTGAAGATATGAAGTCGCACGAATTAGATAAGCACACACATACATGACACATGCAACGCAAATCCAAGCCGCTCCCTCCCCTGCCCCTGCCCCCCCCCCCTCGCGTGCAACCACCCACCATTGTCATGCGTCGCATTTCCTCCATCTGCTGCTGGAACAGGCGCTGCGTCTCCAACAGCAGCGCCTGCTGGTCAGGGCCAGACACAAACCCAGACGTGTCTGCAGCAGCGGTGGTCGCACCCGGCGCAGCGACGGCCGTGGTCGTGGCGGCTGCTGGTGCTGGTGCTGTGGACGATGATGCTGGTGCTGGTGTTGTGGACGATGATGCTGGTGCTGGTGTTGTGGACGATGATGCTGGTGCTGGTGTTGTGGACGATGATGCTGGTGCTGGTGCTGTGGACGATGATGCTGGTGCTGGTGGAGGAGGGGTTGTTGTTGCTGCTGTTGTTGTCGTTGTCGTTGTTGGCGGTGGCGTCGTGTCTTGTGTCGTGGTTGTTTCCTGTGCTGTTGTGGCTGTTGTCTGTGGCGGCTGTTCGCTCTTCGTGTGGCTCACGCTCTCTTCGGGTGTGCTCGCATCTGCTGGTGGTTCTTCGTCATTGTTATCGACTGCCGTCGTTTCGTCATCCTTCTCAGCAGCATGCTGTGTGTCTTTTTCATCGCCAACCTCCACCCGTTTATCACCTTCCACATCCTCGCCGCCTTCATCATCCCCAGAACCTCCGGCACCTTCGGCACCTGCATCTTCACCACCAGTCACCGCCTGTGCCTCGTCAGGCGCGGGTGCATCTTCCGTCTCCCGCGCGTCCGTAACGTCGCCGTCCACAACGATGGCAAATGAGGCCGCTGTGTCGGTTACTGCTTCATCCTGCACATGCGCAGTGTCAGCGCGAGTGCCGGCGTCGGTAGGGGCGGCTATGGTGGCCCTGCCCTCGTCTTGCTCTGGCTTCGCTGCCTCGGTGGCTGGTGGCGGCGTTGTTGCCGGCGGTGCGCCGAACAAGACGGCTGCGCTCTGTGCAGGGGGTTCTGTGGTTGGCTGCTCACCAAACAATGCGGCTACAGAGGGAAGCGGTCAGAAAGGGCAGCAGCAGATGGTGAGTGAGGAGACTATGCGAACCATGAGGAGAAACCAGAAGACTTCAATTCATGCACGCGTGGTGGTGAGTGGGAATCCGTTTACCTGCTGGTTGGGGCGCTGGGGCATGGTTCGCTGGCTGCTGCGCTTGCTGTTGCTGTGGCTGCGGTTGTGCTGGCTGTGGTTGTGGTGGGGCAGGGCTTGCAAACAGCTCTGCAGCGAGGTGGGCCGTCGGTGGCTGTTGCTGTTGTTCAGGGGGTTGCTGCGCAGGGGTTTGTTGCTGTGCAGGTGGTTGAGAGCCTTTTGAGGAGGAATGTGAAAGAGTGTGCGAGAACAGAATGAGCTTATGAATGCTGGCATATGCCACAAATGTCACTGTCTAGCAGGAAGCCATGCGGTGTGTGTGGTTGGTTGGAACGCAAGCACACCAGCAGCATCAGTCTGCGCAAACACACACCACACACACACACACACTCACCTGCAGTTGCGTTGGAGGGTGGTGCACCAAAGAGCACGCTAGCGCTTGGGGGAGGTGCTTGATCCCCTGCAAGTGAGAGTGTGTGTGAGTGAGTGAGTGAGTGAGTGAGTGTGTGTGTGTGTGTGTGTTGTGTGTGTGTGTGTGTGTGAGTGAGTGAGTGTGTGTGTGTGTTGTGTGTGTGTGTGTGTGTGTGAGTGTGTGTGTGTGAGTGTGTGTGTGTGTGAGTGTGTGTGTGAGTGTGTGTTTGCGTTGGTGCATGGCGCTGCCAGTGTTACGTCGTATCAAGTGGAAACCACGCGAGGAAGAGGAAAAGGACCAAATAGAAAGGTGCGGGGAACCAATCTGGCATGCGTGTGCTCTCTCTGCTCTACATCCCATTGCGTACCCATGGCTGGTCGGTTCGCCGGTCGGTGGCCCAGCTGTTGTTGAAGTTGGTTGTTGGTGTTGTGCTGTGTTGGTGTTTGGATGTTGGCTTTGCTGTCGTTTCAGTTGGATAGGGAAATGTATTGCAAAATATCAACAATCATCGGATGTGGTCGAAGCGAGCAAGAGGAGAGAAGAGAAGAGAAACAAGACAGCCGAGTTGTGTGTGCGGCGGTGGGAGAAAGCTATGAAGTAGGAAGTCAGTTACGGTCACACAACACATATGCACACACGCCAACAGCCTAGTAGTCGCCACCAATCCAGCCCATGGCGTCGCTTGCATTGCCTGCATCTGCATGATACCCACGGTACAAACCAGTACCATCATCGTCATCGTCGTCGTCGTCGTCGTCGTCGTCATCACTGCTCTCGCCTTGCCTCATTGTCCTTGAACTGATCCTCAGCAGCGACTCGAAACCACCGCCGTCACCGCCGCCATACCTGTACCTTCTCCTATCGCCGCTGTCATCATCGTCTGAATCAAAGGTGTCATCGTCGCCATATCCACCAAAGCCATTGCCTCCATCCCAGTCCTGCATGTGCTCGTCATCCACTTCATCAAACATGTCCTCCTCATCTGGGTAGTCGTTTCGCCAGTTACCCTCTGGTGTGTGGAGTTTGTGTACGTATGCATGTGTGTGTGTTTGTGTATGTGTTTGTTTTGGATGTGAGTGTGTGCGTGCTGGTGGGGGAAATGAACAGTCGTGCACACTTGTGAGTGCAGGAGGGGGAGTCTTTGTTGACACCATCACCAAACATCACGCCTCCGTTGTAAACCTCTCCCCTCCCTCCCAAGTCTTTATTACAACAACAAACCCGCGACGCACCGTCGTTGCTGTCGTCGTCATCGTCGTAGAGGCCAAGATTGTCGTCGTCAGACTCTGCGTCGTAGTCCATCAGCACATCCTCCTCAAACTCAAGCCTGCACGCACGGGGGAGGAGTGGAGGGGCGGGTGTTGGTGGGGAAGAAAGATTAGGAAACGCAGACTTTGAAGGCAAGCATGCTCAAATGCACAATTATGGCGCGCACAGATACAGACACACAGACACAGACACACGCACACAGACACACATGCACACGCACACAGACACACATGCACACGCACACATACGCACGCACACATGCGCACACAGCCACAGACACACATGCACACGCACACATACGCACACACACCTGTCCAGTGCGGTTCCGGTGTCGGCCAGTTTGGCAAACTCCTCATTGTAGTAAAAGTCATACACATATTGCCCTTCATCATCATCCTCATCATCACCGTCATCATCATTGCCACCTTTGCTTCGTTTCCCGCGCAAACCGCCGTCTGCACTATCACCATCGTCACCATCATCACCACCAGTGTGCGCGTGTGTCTTCGTCGCCTTGCTTCCTGCGGTCGATCGCACCTCCATCGGCACGCCGTTGCACGTGATGCTCATCGTCTGCAACGAAGACAGCGCGCGTGCCGAGTCCCGCAGCTGCCGCGCGCCCTCTGTTTCCAATTCAATCATCTGCCAGCACGCACACACGCACGCAGCAGTGCAGGTGAACGTGTGTGTGTGTGTGTGTGTGTGTGTGTGTGTGTGTGTGTGTGTGTGTGTGTGTGTGTGTGTGTGTGTGTGTGTGTGTGGCGATTGAAAGAGATTTGTTGTTGTTGTTGTTGTTGCATGCGACACACATGCATGCATGCACGTACGTATACACACCACTTCTGAGTCGCTGCGTTTGCGGGTGACATAGGCAAACCGCCGCGCCTGGCGCTCCTGCTGCGCACTTCGCTTCATCCTGAACACACGCGGTCACACGAGCAGGTGAGGGAGCGAAAGGAAACAAGCGCAGACACAGCAGCAAGCACAGCACACACGCTCACAGCTCAGATGGCAACAGCAACACACACGCGCGCACATGTACACAGGGGGACGTGCATGCCCACCTGTCCTTGTGTGACTGTTTGCCTGTTGCTTTGACGCCGCGCTGCTTGACGGCACCTGGGTCTTGTTTGAGCAGTGAAGACTGGTTGCCCACAACAACGGCCAAACAGACTGTGAGATACGCGAACGCTCAACAAGGCAAGGAAAAGGCAGGGCTTGCGTCTTCCAAACGCGCACACACACACACACACAATCCAAGTGGCTTACAAGGAGAGTGTTGTGCTGGTCCTTGTCGAGCACTCGTCGTGACGCTGTGTGAATTCGTCTCAAGACGACAGGCTCCCTGTCTGCGGGTCCTTGGCGTTCGCCTTTTACATTTCCGGCATGGTCAACGCCAACCTCTGCTTTTGCATTGTCGTCGTCATCATCGCCGCGTTTGCCTCGTTTGCTGGCAAACACGCCTGCAACGTGAAATGAGAGGGTGTGTACAAGCACACACATGTGAGCGAGGGACGGAGTTTTCGCACACCGTACGCAAATACGCGCCACACACATATACGCACACATGCACACACACATGCACACACACATGCACACACACACATGCACACACACAAACGCACACACATGTACACGCACACACAGAGCACTTACGGAGGGCCTCTGCTGCGTCCTCCTCATGACGCCGCTTCACCACCACCAACCCCTTCATCCCCCCAGCGTGTTTGCCTTTGTTGCTTTGCTTCTTGCGCTGCTGGTTCGATCCTCGTTGCCTCCTGTTGCTCGAATGCCGAATATTATGAACAATGCCCATTAATCTTCACGAATCACACTCGCCGCGTGGACCAGCAACAACACACCAAGCAAGCAAGCAAGCAACAAGCAAGCAAGCGAGGACGCATTCACACCTCATCACGCACCCTCCCTTGCTCCTCACCCTGCCCATCTGCCCCATTCTTGCCTACGGGTGTAGCCATGGCATCTCGCATCATTGCATACATTGTGTTGACGGCAACACAGGTGTTTGGCCGCGCTTTC
>NW_004754916.1:1055932-1058432 GCF_000188695.1 Salpingoeca rosetta | reverse complement strand
TGTGTGTGTGTCTGACTCTATGTGTGTGTGTCTGACTCTATGTGTGTGTGTCTGACTCTATATGTGTGTGTGTGTACAACCTTGGAGACGCCTGTCACTGCTGTCACAACGCACACATTCCCCACACGCATTCCCCACAACCGGCATCACGCACATCTCCCCGCACCCTCCACCTCTCCCGTCCATCACACACGCACTCACAGGATCAGGTGCCCTTGAATGTGGTGCCAAGTGATGAGCCGTCCTCGGACAACACCCTGTGGTATCCAAGCGACGACGACGATTTCACCTTCTCTCCAGTGTGACCCACGCTTCAGGCTCTTGTCACTTGTTAACCGATGATCGTCCTTTCCTCCGCTTGCTCTGCGAAAGCCCCCCCCCCCACCTCCCTTAAACACCACACCACCCACCACCCCCTCTGCTTATCTCGTCTAGCCATACATACACATTGCAAAGGTTTTACTTTCTCTGCTAGCCCCCTCCCCCTCTCCGATGCACCACCAAAGTCAATATGAGAATGCAAGCAAGAGTACAAAACAGCACAGCCAGCCAAGTCAGCAGCCATGCATGAGTCGACACAGAAGCACAAATACACGTGCACAAAGAAGTAACAAGCAAACAAAGCAGGGAAGCAAAACCAAGGCACACGGGTGATGGTGCTACAACAGTGCACGCGCTCGCACATACACGGCAAACCACCACTTCACGGATCACCGAAGAAGAGAGCAGTCAATGAAAGACAAAGAAGACCAGCACATATTGCTCTGCACACAGGGCGAAAACAAAACTGTTCGCGCATGTACACCACCATCACCATCACATATTGCCATCACAACCATTACCACATCGCCACCATCGCATAACCATCACCGCCACCACCATCATCACACCATGCTGCTCTTGATGAAGGCGGCCTTATCCGAGAGCTTGCGGCGTTGCAGATCAACTGACCCGCCCTTCCCGCCATGTCGCACAGGCCGCACGACCTTGTTGTCTGATGCCGGTGCACCTGGCTCAAGCGACCTCCGCCCACGTGCGCCCGCATACCCGCCATATCCACCGTACAGCTGCTGCCCTGTCTCTGTTGACTCCGGGCGCGGCACTGGCGAACGTCCACTGCTCTCGGCACGACGATGACCATCGCGGCTGCGGCTGCGCTCATCATACTCGCCGCGCTCCCTCTGGTGCTGCTGCTGCTGCTGCTGCCGTTGGTGGTTGTCGCGGGAGTGCGAGCGGCGGTCGGAGGAGGATGACGACGCGTGGAGACTCGGCCGCCCGCGCGATGTGCGTGACGCAAGATCGGAATCGGACAAGCGGACCTGCGATCCAGACCGCTGCGCTGCGCTCTGGGCCTGCTCCTGTTAGTGCAGAAGGAGAAATGACATGGCACAGGTGGTGGTGTTGGTGGTGGTGGTGGGGAGGAGGAGGAGGAGGAGGAGGAGGAAGAGCAATTAGGAGAGGGATAAGCTTCAGCAGAGGTTGATGCAAGAAGCGTTGCGGTGCACGTAGACGCACGCAGACACTCAAAACAATACGCATAACACTGCCTGTCACCACGCTCACAATACAACCCCACAATTTCACAGCACACAGAACTGTCCGTGACACCGCACCTTTGCCTTGCGCAGCTTGCGCAGCCAGATTGCTGTCTCCTCCTTGCTGGCTGCGTAGATGTAGTAGGTGCGCTGTGGAGTGATGATGACAAACCCAAACGGCTTGCCCTCCCACGGCTCAATGGCAGTCGCGTCGGCAAGGTTGATGGAGCCGGTCGCGTGCTGGCGGACCTGTGTTGGTAGTCATAAGGAGAGGCGGGGGAGGTGAATGTTTCGGGAGCGGGTGATGTCAGGAATGTCACACGGACTTGTGCAAAGTAACGCAGTAGATGTACACAAGCAGGTGTGCAGACACACAGACAGGAACACATACACGCACATGCACACACAGGTATGCGGACGGACAACTATGCAGCCAAAGAGACAGACTGACATACTGACATACAGACACAAACACAAACACACACACACACGCACACACGCACCTCTGTTGGCGGGTGTGAGACGATGAACATGTTGTTCTTGTGGTAAGTGAGCTGGTTTCCTTGCAGAATAAACCAGCGCCGCTTCCAGTTCTTGCGCGAGAGAATACGTGTGCCTCCACCTTGCTTCGTCAGCCAGCCCTGATGGATGATTTTGATGACAATGGTGATGTTTTGTGAGGATACAAAGTGGGGGCTTGTGTGTGTGTGTGTGTGTGTGTGTGTGTGTGTGTGTGTGTGTGTGTGTGTGTGTGTGTGTGTGTGTGTGTGTGTGTGTGTGTGTGTGTGTGTGTGTGTGTGGTCGTTCATCACCTCGACCACCACCACCACCACTTGACAGGTGCTGCGGCTGCTGCTTCGCGCTGCCCCCACGGCAGTGATGCTCTCTGACCCCGAGGGCCGCACAGCCGTACACTGGAGCTGCAAACACGAGAGTACACACAGCCTCCATATCTTGCTCAAGGG
>NW_004754916.1:1051386-1053886 GCF_000188695.1 Salpingoeca rosetta | reverse complement strand
GTGGGTTGGTCGGGTTGGTTGTGGAAAGGTGGAAGAGAGGGAGAGAAGGGGGTGGGGGGAAGTTGGTTGGATTGACAAGGGAGAGGGTTGTTATGAGTGGTGTGTGGTGCGTGGTGCGTGGTGTGTGGTGTGTGGTGATGGGATTGCCGATGGAGGCTGAAGTTCGATCCGCGATGACACCGCAAGCGAAGACACATGCACACGCCACCACCACCATCGCAACCGCCACCATCACCATCACCATCACCATCACTGCGCACCTTCTGCCACTTTGTGGAGACGTGTTTCCAGTCGACGATGGTGCCGGCCTCAAAGAACGGCTCATCGCCACGCGCCAGCTCTCCTGTCGGAATGGCAACCTGCAGCCGCACGCGGACATGTGGGTGAGTGTTTGTGTTTGTGTATGTGTGTATGTGTGTGTATGTGTGTATGTGTGTATGTGTGTGTGTGTGTAGGTGAGAGTGTGTGTGTAGGCCATGAGAAGACACAGAAGCCGCAACCAGCAATGTGTGCGTGCGATGCGATCAAGAGCACGTGCGTCGAAAACAACACGCATTGCTGTGTACTCACGCATGGTTCGTCGTTGCCACAGCGCCCACCGAGAATTCGTCGCTCATCCGTGTACAGGCACACTGAGCACGTGGAGAGAGTGGGGACAGGCAAACACGCACAGTTGCAGGTGAGAACAAACACAAAGGTGCCTGGATAAAGGCAGGCGCATTTCAGTCGCCGCACATCCCACATGTGCGCAAGCAAGCGCATGTTGCACGCCTGCGCCAGCAAGCACGACCTCTCTGCTCCACAACCTTCCCTCACATCCCACCACCACCACCGCCGCCGCCATCACCACTACCGCCACCACCTTCACCACCACCACCATAGGCTCCTCCCCTCCTCACCAAACTGGTCTGGGCCGTCCCAGAGCGGGTCGCTCGGCGGGCGGGCAATCTCTGCATCGCTGACGATTGTGCCCACACCCTGGCCAACAGGGGCGAGCACGGACGCCGCCTTGTGCTCCTGCGCGAAGATGTAGTCTGGGCCAAAGCGCTTGTACTGGTCAATGGTCATGTACGCGCCAATGGCGCCATCCTGTGGTGGTGAAGGCGGTTGTGGGATTTGAGGTGATGATGGTGGTGGTGGTGAAGCAAGGGTGAGGATGGAAGCAGGGGTGAGGAGAAGCGACGGAAGCGGGGATGTGGTGTTGCATTTGGAACGATCAAGTGGATATGTCGGTTTGAGCACACACGAGCCAAGTGCTGAGAAAGTGACACGCAGCAGACATGAACACCCGCATTTTCACACGCACACACACACACACGCACATCTACGCCGAAGTCGCACCTCGATGACTGGCTTCTCGTGGACGGCTGTGGAGAGAGAGCCGATGATAGAGAGACCAATCCACGTGCTGAGCTTTCCTTCCGTTGCCGTCGACTCAACATGCACTTCATACTCGTCATCCTATCCATGACGCAAGCGCGAATGTGAGGTCACGTGTGTGTGTGTGTGTGTGTGTGTGTGTGTGTGTGTGTGTGTGTGTGTGTGTGTGTGTGTGTGTGTGTGTGTGTGTGTGTGCGTGTGTGTGTGTGTGTGTGTGTGTGTGTGTGTGTGTTCATGCGTTCCCGCTCACACCAGAACAGTTTGTGGTGTGCTTTGAGTGAAAAGAAACCAGCAGGTGCACAGACGATAGCAGCGCCGCCATGCTCACCGCGTCGTTGTTGTGGTGTTGCAGACTGGCCGTCAGGTGGGCCTCCAAGATGGCATCAAAGTTTTCTGCGGCAGCACAAGATACAAGTATGAACAGTGATGCGCGTGAACGCGATGTAAGTGAACGTTGTGCGTAAGCAGGAACACACACACACACACACAAAGACACAAAGACACGCACAAACACACAAACATACAAGACACACACACACACACAAACACACACACACACCGTCTCTGTGTCACCAACCTGGGCATGCGCCACTGAGGATGACGCGTTTGGCGAGAATGCGATGGACGTCTTTGTTGCACTTGATGATGGACTGGAAGACCGTCTGGTGATTTCACAGCAGCACGAACAAGGGGCCAAGAGTACATGCAATGAGCTTGTACAGCCAAATGTTGTCACACATAACACTCACACAAGCACAGTACACGCACTAACACATGCACAGAACACAACACAACACAACACAACACAACACAACACAACACTCACTCCCGCACCTGACAGCATTACCTTGATGAGGACTTGCAGGACTTGTGGGTTTTTGAGGTCGCGGCTGCCAAAGGGAAGACGAAAGAGGCCATCCTCCAGCACGCGCATACGCACAACGGGGGCGATGCAGGCAGCAGCGTCGTCCACATGCACGACCACGCCCGTCACTGCGCCGTTGCTCATGAGGGCGGCAATCCAAGGGTTGGTGAGGAAGATGGCCGGCACCTTCAGCTGCTGGAAGAGCAGGCTCACCAGCGTGGTCACGTTCTTTCGCGTGCTGAAGACCTGCGGCAT